>NC_052153.1:76033156-76034658 GCF_902713615.1 Scyliorhinus canicula | reverse complement strand
GGAGAGGAGCAGCAGCGGGGAGGGAGAAGCAGCAGCGGGGAGAGAGCAGCAGCAGCGGGGCGAGAGAGGAGCTGCAGCGGGGAGAGAGGAGCAGCAGCGGAGGGAGAGGAGCAGCAGCGGGGAGAGATGAGCAGCAGCGGGGGGAGAGGAGCAGAAGCGGGGGGAGAGGAGCAGCAGCGGGGGGAGAGGAGCAGCAGCGGGGAGGGAGAAGCAGCAGCGGGGAGAGAGCAGCAGCCAGGGGAGAGGAGCAGCAGAGGGGAGAGAGGAGCAGCAGCGGGAGGAGAGAGGAGCAGCAGCGGGGAGAGAGGAGCAGCAGCGGGAGGAGAGAGGAGCAGCAGCGGGGAGAGAGGAGCAGCAGCCAGGGGAGAAGAGCAGCAGATGGGGAGAAGAGCTGCAGCGGGGGGAGCGAAACAGCAGTAGGAGGAGAGGAGCAGCAACGGTGAGAGATGAGCAGCAGCGGGGAGAGGGGAGCAGCAGCGGGGAGAGAGGAACAGCAGCGGGGGGAGAGGACCAGCAGCGGGGGAGAGGAGCAGCAGCGGGGGGAGAAGAGCAGCAGCAGGGAGAGGGGAGCAGCAGCGGGGAGAGGAGAGCAGCAGCGGGGCGAGAGAGGAGCTGCAGCAGGGAGAGAGGAGCAGCAGCGGGGGGAGAGGAGCAGCAGCGGGGAGAGATGAGCAGCAGCGGGGAGAGAGGAACAGCAGCGGGGAGAGAGGAGCAGCAGAGGGGAGAGAGGAGCAGCAGCGGGGGGAGAGGAGCAGCAGCGTGGGGAGGGGAGCAGCAGCGGGGCGAGGGGAGCAGCAGCGGGGAGAGAGGAGCAGCAGCGGGGAGAGAGGAGCAGCAGCGGGGGGAGAGGAGCAGCAGAGGGGAGAGAGGAGCAGCAGGGGAGAGAGAGCAGCAGGGGGGGAGGAGGAGGAGCAGCGGGGAGAGATGTGCAGCAGTGGGAGAGAGGAGCAGCAGCGGGGGAGGAGAGGAGCAGCAGCGGGGGGAGAGAGGACTAGCAGCAGCGGGGGGAGAGAGGAGCAGCAGCAGCGGGGCGAGAGGAGCAGCAGCGGGGGAGGGGAGCAGCAGCGGGGAGAGGGGAGCAGCAGCGGGGAGTGAGGAGCAGTTGCGGCAGGAGAGGAGCAACAGGGGGGTGAGAGGAGCAGCAGCCGGGAGAGGGGAGCAGCAGCAGGGGAGAGGAGCAGCAGCGGGGAGGGAGAGGAGCAGCAGCGAGGGGAGAGGAGCAGCAGCGGGGAGAGTGGAGCAGCAGCGGGGAGAGAGGAGCAGCAGCGGGGAGAGGAGCAGCGGGGGGAGAGGAGCAGCAGCGGGGAGAGTGGAGTAGCAGCGGGGAGAGAGAAGAAGCAGCGGGGAGAGAGGAGCAGCAGCGGGGAGAGGAGCAGCAGCGGGGGGAGAGGAGCAGCAGCGGGGAGAGGGGAGTAGCAGCGGGGAGAGAGGAACAGCAGCGGATATAGAGGAGCAGCAGTGGGGTGAGTGGAGCAGCAGCGGGGGGAGAGGAGCAGCAGATG
>NC_052153.1:75944607-76032656 GCF_902713615.1 Scyliorhinus canicula | reverse complement strand
TCCCCCCTTCCTTCCTCCGTTAGCGGGGGGGGGGGGGGGGTGCGGCGTTGGAGGGGGGTAGGGGTGGTGAAGGGGGTAGGGGTGGTGAAGGGGGTAGGGGTGGTGAGGGGGGGTTGGGGTTGGGGCAGCGGCGTGCAGAGAGGGGGGCGACTGATGCCCGGGGCCAACGCACCGTCGCCCCCCCCTCTGCACGCAGCTGCCCCTACCCCAACCCCCTCCCCTCACCACCCCTACCCCCTTCACCACCCCTACCCCCTTCACCACCCCTACCCCACTCCCGATGCCGCAACCCACCCCCCGATGCCCCCCCTGATGGCCGCAACCCCCCGATGCCGCAACCACTCCCCCGATGCCGCAACCCCCCGATGCTGCAACCCACCCCCCCCGATGCCGCAAACCACCCCCCCATGCCGCAACCCCCCCCCCCCCGATGCCGCAAACCCCCCCCCCGATGCCGCAACCCACCCCCCCGATGCCGCAAACCCACCCCCCCCGCTGCCCCCCCGATGCCGCAACCCACCCCCCCCGATGCCGCAACCCACCCCCCCCCCGATGCCGCAACCCACCCCCCCGATGCCGCAACCCACCCCTCCCCCCCGATGCCGCAACCCACCCCACCTCCCCCCGATGCCGCAACCCCACCCCCCCCGATGCCGCAACCCACCCCCCGATGCCGCAAACCCACCCCCCCGATGCCGCAACCCACCCCCCCCCGATGCCGCAACCCCACCCCCCCCGATGCCGCAACCCACCCCCCCCCCGATGCCGCAACCCACCCCCCCCCGACACTGAACGGCGTCAACCATCATCAATGGTTGACGCCGTTTTAAATCAACTGTGATTTTCGCCGACGTGACCCGTGGCCACGTCGGCGGGACTTCGGCCCATCCGGGCCGGAGATTTAAGGTCAGTGCAAAAAAAATGAAATCCCGCCGGCGCCAGCTGTTTTCACAGGCTGCCGGCGGGATTTGCACAACGCCGGTTTTTTACCGGCGGGAGAATTCGAAAACCTGCGGGAGCGGAAATAACGCCGCTTCCCGCCAATTCTCCGACCCTGCGTGGGATCGGAGAATCCCGCCCCTTGATTTAATTCCAGGAGTTCACCTATACTTAAGCATCAGGAACACCTGATCGCTGATGTTATTTGCTGCAGCAGCACATAATCAATGTTTCTGCATGGATTGCCACCTTGACGGTCATGATTGAGATGTAGCAACAAATAACACCAGAGGTCAGGTACTACTGACTCAACAGGACCATGTTAAATATTAAAATCTTATCTCGGTAACAGTGGGCCCAATTGAACAGCTTCGTTGCACCTGACTTGGTGATGTGATGAAATCTCACAAAACGCATTGGGAGACCTGACGAGAATTCTACGCAATGCCGCGATCTGGATCTTCCCCTCACTGGACGGGATCCAGATTTGCATATTCAAGTGAGCAATTAGCTTCACTTAAATATGTCTGCGCCGGAGTACCCCAATTCCTGGCATCAAGTGCCCACGTCTGGGAAACCTCGCCATGGCACCATTTGGCACTCGTTTCCACAAACATATGGACGAGACGTAACGGCACTTAGGGGATCTCCCAGGCGATCAGAGGCTCCTGGGTGGTCAGACTCTGGGCACGATGGTACCCTGGCATGCCCAATGCCAGCTGGGCAACTTAGTACTGTCAGCCTAACATCTTGACACTGCCACCTGGGCGCCCTGACAGTCTCACCCTGATGCAGCCAGGCTGGCAGCGCCAAGGTGCCCAGGTGCCCAGCTGTTAGGTTTCCCATGCCAGAGATTGGGCCTGGGGATGCCCTGTCCTTATGAGGTAGAACTCGAGGACCCGCTAATCAGTAAGTTGGAATGTTGGGGGGGGGGGGGGGGGGGGGGGGGGGGTCCGAAGATCACGGTGCGGGAGCGTGAGATCTGGGCAGCATTTAAAATTGGCGCCCCGATCTCTTCCTGCACTGATGAGCTAAGCTTGTCAGTGATGGGGGCACGGTACTCAGTGGTTAGCACTGCTGTCTCACAGCACCAGGGACCCGCGCAGAGCCCCCCGAAAAAACAAAGTCCTGCGTGATAATGGAGTGCATGATTGATTTATACTAGCCAAATCTTTGTCGTGTTTGACGGTGCAATCATATGCCTGGCGTTCCAGGACTGTGAGTATGAGAGTGTTTAATCCAACTAACTTCAGCCACTTTGTATATTTCTCACACTCTTATGAACATGGGGTAGCTTTTATATTTTTTAAATGACTAGATACAAATTATATAGAGTACTGGAATGTAACCATAAACTAATTTGCCAGAAATATGTGGATTTGCTTAACCATACTGTATTTTCTGTGACATTACTGGGGGAATGATTTTAAATTGAATGTGTGACTAAAAGGCAGAGGTGGATCTGGCAGAGGGATACTGAGGAGGCTGGACCTCATGAAGCTGGGGCTAGATAAAGAATCGTGGGAAATTGCTATTGTCACATACACCACAATAAACCTCAATTACTCCTTTTTTGTTCCTTTCTCTCCTCTCTCCGTTTTCTCCTTACGCGCGTCCAACATGTCGTCGTCATTTCTTCCTTGTCTCTTTCTTTTGCAGAGCCAATGGGATATGGAGAGGAGGATCTTCCAAAGAGCACACAAAGTGCACTGCATTTTCAGAGCGAGCATTGGCCCCCTGTTTTTTCTTGTCCTCCAGTACCTAATGCTTTTCCTTTTTAGAACTTCACAATTTTCCCGAAGGACTTTGTGAGGATTTCTGCTGCACATGATTGAAGGTGTAAACAAGTGGCCTTTTTCCCAAAAACCCTTTCGGGATAATGCTGATCCACTGCCATATCCTACCTCGGCAAATGGCAGCCAGTGGGAAGAGCGAGGGAATTGGGCTTTCTATATCCGGATAGATTGGAGGCAAGCATCCTGAGCCCAGAAGATTGTCAATTGTAGATTTGAAATGTTGTCAGATTTCTTGCTCAGGGGATTCAGGAGGGTATGAGTCTTGGGCAGGGGAGGACCAGAACAATCCCTCCCTCACCCTCCATATCAAACAGTGGACAAGCGCAGAATCTCTGTTAACGTGGTTTGTTCCGTGTGTACAAATTGAATGAGGTGCCCTCCCTGTGGTCTCACAAAGTTGTGACATGGACAATAGTGGTGGCCATCAACAAGCACCACTGCTTGTCAGGATTTTACACAGGTTTATTTGTTCAACTTATTTTCTTTTTCTTTTCTTACACCATACAGAAACAAAAGATGACAATGGTAAAAGAATTAGAATTGTACATTGCATTAATCATCAGTGCAGTTGACAGAAGTAGAAAAGAAACAAGGCATTTTAAATTAGAGAATTAAGTTATATGTACAAGCTAGTGTTATGTTATCTTCGTTCCATCCCCTCCGGAATTGTACCTAATAAAGCAGTTCGGGGGATCTGTGGGATGTCCATATGAAATACCTTGATCAATGTTTTGAATATCTTTTCCCAATACTCCCTCAAATTTGGGAATGACCAGAATGTGTGTAGGTAATGATCAATTGGTTCCCCGCAGTCTCTCCAATAACCACTTGTAGGGCAAGAGCCAATTTTTACTGTAACATGTGGAGTTCAGAAGTACCTAGAAGTGAGCTTCCATTTATATTCTCGCCAGATGTTTCAGTCGGCAACAAGATGGGCCCCAGAGCAAATTTCATTCCAGTCTTCCCCTGGTATGTCTTGTTGCAGTTCAATCTCCCATTTCCTTTTGATATAAAAGGAATTGCTAGGTACCATGGAGAGCTATGATTGATATATACAGGATATTACTTCACCCCAATAATACCTTGATGGATGTTTACAGGGTATGACTGTACTGGAGATGAATTTCTTACTTTGTTTCCGTCTTCATGTTTTAAAAGAAGATGTCTTATCAGTAGGGACCTAAAAAAAGTCTGTATTTGGAAGGCTAAATTCTCCTTGAATCTAAATAAATAATTTGACATATTGAGCTGAAATAACTGGTGAAGGAAGGTAAGATCGTGGGGTGGGGTTGTCCGACCCCCCTCCGGGTCGGAGAATTGCCCGGGGCCGGCGTCAATCCCGCCCCCGCCGTGTCCCGAATTCTCCGCCCCCCCGAGATTCGGCGGGGGCGGAAATCGCGTCACGTCGGTCGGCGGGCCCCCCGCGGCGATTCTCCAGCCCGCGATGAGCCGAAACCCTGCCGCTGACAAGCCATTCCTGCCGGCGTGGATTAAACCACCTACCGTACCGGCGGGATTGGCGGCGCGGGCAGGCGCCGGGGTCCTGGGGGGGCGCGTGGGGCGATCTGACCCCGAGGGGGTGCCCCCACGGTGGCCTGGCCTGCGATCGGGGCCCCACCGATCGGCGGGCGGCCCTGTGCCGTGGGGACACTCTTTTTCTTCCGCCTTCGCCATGGTCTTCACCATGGCGGAGGCTGAAGAGACCCCCTCCCTTGCGTATGCGCCGGGATGACGTCAGCAGCTGCTGACGCTCCGGCAGCTGGTGTGGTGCCAAAGGCCATTCATGCCAGCCGGCAGAGCGGCAACCACTCCGGCGCGGGCATAGCCCCTCAATGTGCAGGCTTTTCCCCTAAAGGTGCGGAGACATCCGCACCTTTGGGGCGGCCCGACGCTGGAGTGGTTCACGCCGCTCCGACACGCCGGGACCCCCGCCCTGCCGGGTAAGGGAGAATCCCAGCCCATATTCAGACCATTTCTGAAGGCCCTTATCATGCATGGAAGGTATAACGGGCGGAATTCTCCGCAAGGCCCGACGCCGTCGTGAAACCCGGAGAGGTTCACGATGGCATCGGAGGCCTCTCCTTGCCCCCTATTCTCCCCCCCCCCCTCCGGGGGGGCTAGGAGGGCCGTGCCGTAAATTTCGGCCGTGGGGCCTTGTCGCTGGCGTCAAGGCCCGGCGCGCCGAGAATGACGCGGCCAGCGCGCCTAATGACTTCCGCCGTGCATGCGCGGGTTGGCCGGCTCCATGCGCGGCTGACGTCACAACGGATGACGGCTCAAACCCACGCATGCGCGGTTGACGTCTTCCCCTCCGCTCCCCGCAAGACGTAGCGGCTTGATCGTGCGAGGCGGCAGAGGGGAAAGAGTGCGTTCCTTTGAGACGCCGGCCCAACGATTGGTGGGCACCGATCGAGGGGCCAGTCCCCTCCCGAGCACGGTCGTGGTGCTCACTCCCCTCTCCGCCCCCCACAAGCCACAAAACAGCTGCTGGCGCCATGAACCGGTCGGGAACGGCAGGCTGCTCGGCCCATCCGGGTCGGAGAATCGCGGGTCGCTGTGAAAAACGGCAGCCCGTGATTCTCCGAGCGGTGTGTCGCGTTTTGGGGGGTGTGAGAGAATTGTGGGGGGGTGCCAGAGCGACCCTCCCGCGATTCTCCCACCCGGTGTGGGAGCGGAGAATCGCGCCCGACACTTTTTACAGAACCAATAGTGGTCAGAGCTGAGATTGAACCTGGTAAATCAAATGATCTCTGAATGTCTTTCCAAATATTGTGCATTCACTCAATATGCACTCCCTTATACTATTTCCAATAAATGGCAGTGGTGTTAATGGAAGTTGGCATGCAAGTTTTCCCAGGTTCAGTCATCACATTTCCAGTCCGGGCTGGATTTTGCAGCCCACCAGCCACGTGTTTTCCAGCGGCACGTTGTTCGCTGATGGGGGAATTCCCTGCTCCCGCCGCTTGTCAATGGGATTTTCCTTTGAAGCCATCCCACACTGTTGGGAAACCTGCGGGCTGGGGTGCAATGCTGGCGGGTACAGGGAATCCCAACATCCAGAGAATTCTGGACTCTTTCTGTTAACCACGCTGTCACAGATTTTAGTTAAGCTGCCCGAAAATAGAATTTAAAATTGGGAGTGTTAAACCTCCTTCCAACTCAATAAGCTCTAGGGAGGGGCTGGTAGCGGAGTTCGTGATACGGGACTCTCATGTCGGGCAAAAAATGGAATCGACACTGGCATGCTCTGGTTCCCTGACATCGGTCTAGATACACGCACGATACTCAGTCAAATATCTTTTAGCATCTAAAGATAGGACCGCAGCCTCGATAGCACTCCCTTGGGCATGAGTCATGATAGTAAGGAACATGCGGAGATTGTCTCCAAAGTAACACCCCGTTATAAATCCAGTTTGGCCAGGGTGTATAACCTCAGTTATTCTCCTATTTACTCTATTGGCCAGTATTGATGTTAGAGTTTTCAGATCCCAATTAAGTAATAATATGTTGTGATATGACTCACATTCTGTTGGGTCCCTACCTGTTATGTTCTTGTCAGATGGCTGATTTATATTACAAGAATACTTGTAACTAAAGCTATAAAGAATTTATTAACATTAACTGTGGGTCAACTAGAAACAAAACAAAATAGGCTGAATTCTCCACGTCGGGATTCTCCGTTTTACCGGCAGCCCGGGGATTTCCTGACAGCGTGAGGTTGCCCCACAATGGGAAACCCCATTGGCCAGCCGGCAAAACAGCGAATCCTGATGGAGTGCCGCATCAGAAATCTGGTGTGGCGGGACGGAGAAACCCGCCCCAGATATACAACAGTATGAACATGCACAAACAACCTCTCTCTTCCAGCTCTCCAGTCAGTCTGAGGTCACCTGATTCTAACATTCACTTATATACTAATGAGACTCCCAGTGGTCAGTCGGCGATTTATAATACAACTATGATATCAGTGCACTACCCTCCTTATGAATGACCGTTATGACTGCATTTCCAAATAAAGAAGCAAATGGTTCCGTTTCTAATGAATGATGATAGGCCTGTTGAAGTAAAGGTGCAAGTATGTTTTTAAAGGTCTTATAAAAGTAGTTCAGGTAGCCATCGGGGCCAGCGCCTTTACTATTTTTAAGAAGATCTTTTTGCCTTATTAATTTCCAAACCGATGATAGACTTGTCCAATTCCTGAGCACTATTTGGGGCAGCACGGCAGCACAGTGATTAGCACTGTGGCTTCACAGCGCCAGGCTCCCAGGTTCGATTCCCGGTTTGGGTCACTGTCTCTGCATGTTCTCCCCGTGTCTGCGTGTGTTTCCTCCGGGTGCTCCGGTTTTCTCCCACAAGTCCCGAGAAAGGTGTTGTTAGGTAATTTGGACATTCTGAATTCTCCCCCCGTGTACCTGAACAGACGCCGGAATGTGGCGACCAGGGGCTTTTCACAGTAACTTCATTGCAGTGTTAATGTAAGCCTACTTGTGACAATAAATATTATTATTATTATTATTTTGTGACAACCTCGTCATGTTGATGCTTTGCAGAAAGTCGTTAATATTTCCTCCATCTCTACAGGCATCAGAATCCTTGTGCAATTTTCTACAGAAGTTAGCAAAAGCGGAAGAGATTGCTCTGGGTTGGTCAAAAAGTGATGGGGTTTTTGTGACTTAGGTTTTGGGACAATATTGCATGACGGCTGTTTTCCTAATTGAAATGCATCATTTAACTGTTGCATTGTTAGTCGATAGCAAGAAACGATATAGGATCAGAAGGCATAGAATCTCTGTGGGTAGAGTTGAGGAATCACAAAGGAAAAAATACTCTACTGGGAGTTATGCACAGGCCCCCTAGCAGTAGACAGGATGTGGGGCAGAAATAAATCAGGAGATATGAAAGGCTTGTAAAAAAGGCAATATTACAATAATCAAGGGGGACTTCAACATGCAGGTGGACTGGGAAAATAAGGTTGGCAGTGGATCCGAAGAAAAGGAATTTCTGGAATGCCCACGAGATTTTTTTTTGGAACAGCTTGTGGCAGAGTCCACTAGGGAACAGGCAATTCTGGATTTGGTGATGTGTAATGAGGCAGACCTGATTAGGGAACTTAAGGTGAAGGAACCCTTCAGGGGCAGTGACCACAATATTATAGAATTCACCCTGCAGTTTGAGAGAGAGATGCTGGAATCGTATGTGGTGATTTTACAATTGAATAGAGGTGACTACAAAGACATGAGGGAGGAGCTGGCCAGAGTTGATTGGAAGGGGAGCCTAGCAGCAATGGCAGTTCTTGGTGGTTATTCAGGAGGCACAACAGAAATTCATCCCATGGAGGAGGAAACATGCTCAGGAGAGAATGAGGCATCTATGGCTGACGAGGGAAGTCAAGGACAACATAAAAGCAAAATAAAAAGCTTACAAAGTGGCGAGGATTAGTGGGAAGCCAGAGGATTGGGAAGCCTTTAAAAGTGACCAGAGGACAACTAAAAAAGCAATAAGGGCGAGAAGATTAAAAATGAGTGTAAACTAGTTATTAATATAAAAGGAGATAGCAAGAGTTTTTTTCAATATATAAAAGGTAAGAGAGAGGCAAGAATAAACATTGGACCACTGGAAAATGAGGCTGGAGAAGTAATAATAGGAAACAAAGAAATGGCAGAGGAACTGATTAGTTACTTTGCATCAGTCTTCACAGTGAAGATGCCAGAGCTTCAGGAGAACCAGGGCAGAGGTGAGTGCAGTGGCCATCACTAAAGAAAATGTTCTGGGGAAACTGAAAGGTCTGAAGGTGGATAAATTACCTGCACTGGAATGGACTACACCCCAGGTAGTAGCTGATGGTAATAGCTGAGATTGTGGAGGTATTGGTGGTGGTCTTTCAGGAATCATTGAAGGCAGAGGGTTCTCTGGAAAGTAGCTCATGCAACACCGCTGTTTAAGAAGGGAGGGCGGCAAAAGATGGGAAATTATAGGCCGTTTAGCCTGACTTTGATCATTGATAAGATTTTAGAGTCCATTATTAAAGATGAGAATGCAGAGTACTTGGAAGTGCATTATAATATAGGACTGAGTCAGTACGGCATCATCAAGGGGAGGTCATGCCTGACAAATCTGTTAGAATTCTTTGAGGAGATATCAAGAAAGTTAGACAAAGGTGAACCAGTGGACGTTGTCTATTTGGATTTCCAGAAGGCCTTGGACAAGGTGCTGTATAGGAGGCTGTTAAATAAATTAAGAGCTCATGGTGTTAAGGATTAGATATTGGCATGGATAAAGGATTGACTGACCAGCAGAAGGCAGAGAGTGGAGATAAAGGGGTCTTTTTCACGATGGCAGCCTGGGACTAGCGGTGTGCCTCAGGGGTCTGTGCTGGGACAACAACTTTTCACAGTATACATTAGCAATCTGGAAGAAGGAACTGGGGGCACTTTTGCTATGTTTGCAGATGATATAAAGATCTGTACAGGAAGCAGGGAGGCTGCAGAAGCTATGAGAGTGGGCAAAGAAGTGACAGATGGAATACAATATGGAAAAGTGTGAGGTTAGGCACTTTTGTAGGAAGAATGGAGGCATAGACTAATTTCTAAATGGGAAAAGGCTTATTAAATCAGAAACATAAAGGGACTTGGGAGTCCCAGTTCAAGATTTTCTTAAGGTTAACGTGTAGGTTCAGTCAGCAATTAGGAAGGCAAATGCAATGTTAGCATTCATGTCAAGAGGGCTAAAATACAAGAGTAGAGATGTACTTCTGAGGCACCCTACTTAAGCCCATGCACCCACCCTATCCCCGTAACTCAGCAACCTCACCTAGCCTTTTGGACACCAAGGGTAAATTTGGTATGGCCAGTCCACCTAACCTGCACATCTTTGCACTGTGAAAGGAAACCAGAGTACCCGGAGGAAACCCACGCAGACACAGGGAGAAAGTGCAAACTCCACACAGACAGTAACCCGAGACCGGAATTGAACCCGGGACCCTGGAGCTGTGAGGTAGCAGAGGAGGTTCACAAGAATGATCCCTGGAATGAAGAGCTTGTCATATGAGGAACAGTTGAGGAAGCTGGATCTTTACTCGTTGGAGTTAAGAAGAATGAAACCACAATTTGGTAAGTTTTAAAGTGCTGATGGATAAGGATAAGAGTGGTCCTAGGGTGAATATGCTAAACTGGGGTAAGGCTAATTATAACAATATTAGGTGGGAACTGAAGAACATAGATTGGGGCGGATGTTTGAGGGTAAATCAACATCTGACATGTGGGAGGTTTTCAAATGTCAGTTGAAAGGAATTCAGAACCGGCATGTTCCTGTGGGGAAGAAGGATAAATATGGCAAATTTCGGGAACCTTGGATAACGAGAGTTATTGTAGGCCTCGTCAATAAGAAAAGGGAGGCATTTGTTAGGGCTTGAAGGCTGGGAACAGACAAAGCCTGTGTGGAATATAAGGAAAGTAGGAAGGGACTTAAGCAAGGAGTCAGGAGGGCTAGAAGGGGTCAGGAAACATCATTGGCAAATAGGGTTAAGGAAAATCCCAAGGCTTTTTACACGTACATAAAAAGCAAGAGGGTAGCCAGGGAAAGGGTTGGCCCACTGAAGGATAGGTAAGGGAATCTGTGTGTGGAACCAAAGGAAATGGGTGAGGTACAAAATTAATACTTACATCAGTATTCACCAAAGAGAAGGAATTGGTGGATGTTGAGTCTGGAGAAGGGTGTAGATAGCCTGGGTCACATTGAGATCCAAAAAGATGAGGTGTTGGGCATCTTGACAGATATTAAGGTGGATAAGTCCCCAGGGCCTGATGGGATCTACACCAGAATACTGAAGGAGGCAAGAGAGGAAATTGCGGAGGCCTTGAAAGAAATCTTTGGATCCTCACTATCTTCAGGTGATGTCCCGGAGGACTGGAGAATAGCCAAAGTTGTTCCTTTGTTTAAGAAGGGTTGCAAGGATAATCCAGCAAACTACAGGCCGGCGAGCCTTCCGTAAGAGGTAGGGGAATTACTGGAGAAAATTCTTCGAGGCAGGATCTACTCCCATCTGGAAGCAAGTGGTCGTATTAGCGAGAGGCAGCACGGTATCGTGAACGGGAGGTCATGTCTCACTAATTTGATAGAGTTTTTTGAGGCGGTCACAAAGATGATTGATGCAAGTACGGCAGTGGATGTTGTCCATATGGACTTAAGTAAGGCCTTTGACAAGGTCCCTCATGGCAGACTGGTACAAAAGGTGAAGTCACATGGGATCAGAGGTGAGCTGGCAAGATGGATATAGAACTGGCTAGGTCATAGAAGGGAGAGAGTAGCAATGGAAGGGTGCTTTTCTGATTGGAGGGCTGTGACTAGTGGTGTTCCACAGGGATCAGTGCTGGGAACTTTGCTGTTCGTAGTATATATAAATGATTTTGAGGAAAATGTAACTGGTCTGATTAGTAAGTTTGCAGACGACACAAAAGGTTGGTGGAATTGCGGATAGCGATGAGGACTGTCAGAGTATACAGCAGGATTTAGATTGTTTGGAGACTTGGGTGGCGTGATGGCAGATGGAGTTTAATCTGGACAATGTGAGGTAATGCATTTTGGAAGGTCTAATGCAGGTAGGGAATAAACATTGAATGGTAGAACCCTCAAGAGTGTTGACAGTCAGAGAGATCTTGGTGTACAGGTCCACAGGTCATTGAAAGGGGCAACACAGGTGGAGAAGGTAGTCAAGAAGGCATACGGCATGCTTGCCTTCATTGGCCGGGGCATTGAGTATAAAAATTGGCAAATTATGTTGCAGCTATATAGAACCTTAGTTAGACCACACTTGGAATATAGTGTTTAATTCTGGTCGTCACACTATCAGAAGCATGTGGAGGCTTTGGAAAAGGTACAGAAGAGATTTACCAGGATGTTTCCTGGTATGGAGGGCATTAGCTATGAGGAGAGGGTGAATAAACTTGGTTTGTTCTCACTGGAACGACGGAGGTTGAGAGGCTGACCTGATAGAGGTCTACAAAATTATGAGGGGCATAGACAGAGTGGATAGTCAGAGACTTTTTCCCAAGGTAGAGGGGTCAATTACTAGGGGGCATAGGTTTAAGGTGCGAGCGGCAAGGTTTAGAGGAAATGTACGAGGTAAGTTTTGTACACAGAGGGTAGTGGGTGCCTGGAACTCGCTGCCGGAGGAGGTAATGGAAGCAGGGATGATAGTGACATTTAAGGGGCATCTTGACAAGTACATGAATAAGATGATGTGGAGATGCCGGCGTTGGACTGGGGTGAGCACAGTAAGAAGTCTTACAACACCAGGTTAAAGTCCAACAGGTTTGTTTCAAACACGAGCTTTCGGAGCACGGCTCCTTCTTCAGGTGAATGGAAAGGCTTGTTCCAGAAATGTTTATATAGACACAGTCAGAGATGCCCCGGAATGCGAGCACCTGCAGGCAATCAAATCATCAAAGATGCAGAGAGAGAGGTAACTCCCGGTTAAAGAGGTGTGAATTGTCCCAATTGAATAAGATGGGAATAGAGGGATATGGACCCCGGAAGTGTAGAAGATTTTAGTTCAGACAGGCAGCATGGTCGGCACAGGCATGGAGGGCCGAAGGGCCTGTTCCTGTGCTGTACTTTTCTTTGTTCTTTGTTCTTTGAGGGTGGATCTTATTGAAACTTACAAGATTCTGCGAGACATGGATAGAGTGGACGTAGAGAGGATGTTTTCACTGGTCGTAAATACTAGAACCAGAGGGCACAGCCACAAACTGAAGGAACTGATTAGTAAGTTTGCGGATGACACAAAGGTTGGTGAAATTGCGGATAAATGGAGATGAGGAGGTATTTCTTCAGCCAGAGAGCGATGAATCTGTGGAACTCATTGCCACAGAAGGCTGTGGAGGCCGTGTCACTGAGTGTCTTTAAGACAGCGATAGATAGGTTCTTGATTAATAAGGGGATCAGGGGTTATGGGGAGAAGGCAGGAGAATGGGGATGTGAAACATATGAGCCATGATTAAATGGTGGAGCAGACTCGATGTGTTGAATGGCCCAATTCTGCTCCTTTGTCTTATGGTCTTGTGGAGATTACACTACAGATTTTTGAAATAAAAACAGAAGATTCCGGAAATACTTAACATCTGTGGAGAGACACAGAGTAAATGCTTCAGATCGATGTCCGATGGATTTTTGGACCTCTTCCCTCCAACAGCACTTAAAAGCCAGAAAATTTGTAAATAGGCAAGAAACATTGCAGATTTGGAATTGATCATTGGACACTCTTTAACGTACCTCTGTTAGAGAAACTTCACCTCCAACGGAATACTTAGTGCCAATTTTGTACAGTTCCTGGCTTCCTTCCATAAAAATGAAGAAGACATTGTTGGAATTGTACCTTTCACAATTACCGGATGTCACAAAGTGCTTTGCAGAAAAATATCGCTGTTGCAATGTAGGAAATGTAGCAGCCAATATTTTGTAATATTCTCTGCTGTCTGCAGTCTGGTTAAACATCATTTCATTCCTGGCAATGGATAGTGCCAACTTTAATTGCGAAGATATATCGAAAGAGCTGTCGGGTAAAATCTGGTAACAATTTTTACACAGGCCAAAATTTTCTGGCCCTTCCTGCTGGGTGGACCGGAGGATTCCACCACCGGCAAATGACAGTCTGCCTCTGCCGCTAGAAAATACTCTGGGGTGGGGGTGGTGCTGGGTGCGCGTGGAGCAGTATCCACAGTAACCAATTCTGACCTGGAGCACATTGCCTGAAAGGGTGGTGGAAGCAGATTCAGTAGTAAATTTCAAAAGGATAAATACTTTAAGGGAAAAGCATACAGAGCTCTTGAAAAGAATGGAGGAGTAAGTCTAGTTGGACAACTCTACTAAATAACCAGTACAGACATGATGGGCTGTACGGACTCCTGTGCTTTCTCATGATATGATTCAATGATCAGTTACTGCGCAGTATTTATATCTTAGTCTGTGCTAATTCAGCAACATTATTACGAACGCTTGCTTCCTGTAGATGTAAAGAAACTCCTCTGGACTCCTTGCAAAAAAGTGCACAGAAGACTCACAGTTACTGGGAGCACCAGGGACTTTGTGCAAAGACAGTCATGTCATAAATCATGATTTTATTTTTCACCAGAGCTCCTAAGTGTTGCAGATTTGCTGCCACTGAATTCCAATCCACTCAAGTGATACATAGCTTAGATTCCAGGAGGGTACACAGCTTAAAGTCCAAGAGCATGACGGCATGCAGCTCAGAGTCTTGGATCAGGGATCATGGCTGGGGGAGGGGTGTGGGGTGGGGGGACTGCAGAGAGGAAGTGCTGGGGGGTCGGGGAAGTACTGGGGTGGGGGTGGAAATTTGACTCTGAAAAGTCGATGGCTTGTGCAGGTGTGTTGGGAGGGAGGGTGTTAAAGTATTAAAATTCTGAATCATAATCCCAACCCACCTCCAAACCGCCCCCTTCACTGTTACCGGAGGTGGGTGGGGGGAATGAGCAGCCAACCTGCACCCTGGTGGTGAGTTGAAAATGTGACTATTAGAATGAGGCTGCATACTTCATTCTTTTCACCATTTGAAATTTAAGCTTGGCTGTCTGGGTTTCCCAAACCTCAGGAAACCCAGCTAAACAGAGCTAAGGGACCACTTGCCTGTCTTGCCAATTTCCCACAATCAAACACACCCACCCAGCCCCTCCAATTTGCCCCAACCTCCCCCCATGAAGTTTCAACCTCCCCAAAGCCGAGGTCTCCAGTTTCCCATGTAGCCTGTGACTTCAACCACCCCCACAGCCCTGATTTGACTTCTGACCATCGCCAGCTAGCCTCTGCCCTCACCTCACAGAGGCCTCCAGTATCACCATTAGGCCTTCTGATACTGTATTATTGTGATGGTGAACTTAGCCACACGCACAGTTGAATTCAGCTTTAATGACATTATGTATGGCCAAATTGATGATGTTGCCATGGAATTGCCTCTAGGGCCAGGTCTCGCTAACATTTTCATTGGTTTCCATTTGAAACTCGTTTTCGATGGAATGACAACTAACCTCCTACCCCTTGCATATTTGTGATCCTTAGATGATTTATTTTCTCTATTTGAATCTACAGCAGCCTGTAGGAATTTCCTCACACAGCTGAATGGGCTCCATCCCACACTCAAATTCACCATTGAAATGGAGCAATCTAACGAGGCCCATTTCCTCAAAGCTTTAGTTGTCGAATCTGCGAATGAGTTCTCCACTACTCTCTACTGCAAGTCTACTTTCACTGCTCAATATATACATTGGGGTACCTAAAACTCCACAAGCAATAAGATTGGTTTTTATCGGCAACCTTTTAAATAGAGCCTGAGCCATTTGCACACTGTGCAAACTTGATGCAAAAATCGTGCACACCAAAGTGGCCACTCCAGTCAGATCAAATCCATAGACCCATTTTCACAGAACAAAAACAAACAAAACTTAAATGTGATTCCAAAATACTAATAAAAATGCTAAACCTGATATAATAAAGAATAATTAAATGTATTCAATCAGTTTAAGGACTAGCTTTTGATCATAGGCTCTGTTCAGATTTGTTTTCAGTTGGAAATTGTTTAGGCGGCATGGTGGCACAGTGGTTAGCACTGCTGCCTCACAGTGCCAGAAACCCGGGTTCAATTCCGGCTTGGGTCCCTGTCTGTGTGGAGTTTGTACGTTCTCCCCGTGTCTGTGTGGGTTTCCTCTGGTTCCCTCCACAGTCCAAAGATGTGCCGGTTTGGTGGATTGACCATGATAAATTGTTTCAATGGGGGCGACTCCCCGAGCCCCGTGCCGGGCTGGGCCGCCGACTGCACGCCGCTGACATTGGCGGGGCTGCCGATTCTCCGGCCCAAATGGGCCGAGCGGTCACGCGGATACGACAGAGTCCCGCCGGCGCCGTTCACCCCTGGTCGCTGCCGGCGGGAACTCTGCGCGAACAGTCAGGGGGCGGCTTGTGAGGGTGGGGGGGAGAGGGGCAACGTCCCCGGGGGGGGGGGGGGGGGGGGGGCTCCGATGGGGTCTGGCCCACGATCGGGGCCCACCAATCGGCGGGCCAGCCTCTCCCCCCCCCCCCGGGCCTACATTGTTCCGCGGCCGGCCCCTGAACACCGACGCCATGTTGAGTTGGGGCCGGCGAGCAGAAGACGTCCCCCGCACATGCACAGGTTGGCGCGGCCCAACTGCGCATGTGCGGGTTGGTGCGGTGCCCATATGGCGCTGGGAAGGGAGACTGGAGCGGCGTGAACCGCTCCAGCACCGTGCTGGCCCCCTGTGGGGGACGGAATCAGTCGTACCCGAGCCCGGTTTGTGCCGTCGTGAAACGCAACGGTGTACACGACGGCACGAACACTTGGTCTCCATTTTGGAGAATCGCCCCCTTAGTGTCCAGGCATGTGCAGCTTAGGTCATGGGGTTACAGAAATAAGGGGCGGAAGTGGGTACTTCGGAAACAGATTGCTCATTTGAAGGGTCGGTGCAGACTGGATGGGCCAAATGGCCTCCTTCTGCAGTGTAGGGATTCTATTCTATGTCTGCTTTTTTTAAAGAGTTCACCAACTTTTCAGATTTGTCAGGTGACATGTATGGACCTGAACGTTGAAATGGGCAGCACGGTAACATAGTGGTTACCACAATTGCTTCACAGCTACAGGGTCCCAGGTTCAATTCCCGGCTGGGGTCACTGTCTGTGCGGAGTCTGCATGTTCTCCCCATGTCTGCGTGGGTTTCCTCCGGGTGCTCCTATTTCCTCCCACAGTCCAAAGATGTGCAGGCTAGGTGGATTGGCCATGCTAAATTGCCCTTAGTGTCCGAAAATTGCCCTTAGTGTTGAGTGGGGTTACTGGGCTATGGGGATGGGGGAGGTGTGGGGTTGGGTAGGATGCTCTTTCCAAGAGCCGGTGCAGACTCGATGGGCCGAATGGCCTCCTTCTGCACTATAAATTCTATCAATTGTAAATTCTACTGGGGCTGGTTTAGCACAGTGGGCTAAACAGCTGGCTTGTAATGCAGAACAAGGCCTGTAGCATGGGTTCAATTCCGGTACCGGCCTCCCCGAAGAGGTGCCAGAATGTGGCGACTCAAGCCTTTTCACAGTAACGTCATTGAAGCCTATATGTGACAATAAGCTACTATTATTATTATTATGAATCTATGAAATAGAAATTCATCTAGTTTTTGCCAGGTCTCAGTTTCGACCTTATTGGCCCGACATTTCCCATTCTAACAGTGGCTGGTGTAGTGGCATGCGGTAAAGGAAACAATGTAACAGGAGCTGAAAAAACGGTTTCATGTTGACACGAAATTACAGTGGGAATATATGCTTACCTCCCCCCGATGAGTTACCATTCCCACCAGAGGCCAGTGTGAAGCTAATTTGCATCCCGTTAATGGAATGCAGATGAAGCCTTAACCAGAATTGTCCCCTGATATCCAGTTATCCACATCGCCAGTGGGATATCATGCCCGTCTGGAGCATGTCCAAACCAACATGGCCTAGACATGTCAAGACTCTTCTGGAAGAAGGCCTGGTGTAGCTTGCAGAGAGTGAACAATGGAAAGGTCCAGTGACTGGGTACACAGGAACACTGCGTGTTGCAGTGGATGGATGGAGCATCGAGTATGGATCTTCGCACCGCAAAAGCTTCCAGAATGTGGATTTCACACAACAGGAGATTCCAGGATATGGATCTTCACATTGCTGGAGATTCCAGAATATGAATTTCACACTGCAGGTGATTCCAGGATGTGGGTCTTCATACTTCAAGAGATTCAAGAATGTAGATCCGCAAACTGCAGGACAGTCCAGGATGTGGATCTTCACACTGCTGGAGAATCCAGGATGTAGCTCTTCACACTTCAGGGAATTCCAGGATGTGGATCTTCACACTTCAGGAGATTCCAGGATGTGGATCTTCACACTCTGATGGTGATTCCAGGATGTGAATCTTCACACTGCAGGAGATTTCAGGATGTGGATCTTCACATTGCAGGAGATTTCAGGATGTGGATCTTCACACTGCAGGATATTCCAGGATGTGATCTTCACACTGATGGAGATTCCAGGATGTGATCTTCACACTGCTGGGGTTTCCAGGATGTGGATCTTCACACTGCTGGAGATTCCAGGGTCTAGATCTTCACACTTCAGGAGATTCCAGGATCTGGATCTTCACACTCCAGGAGATTCTCGGATGTGGATCTTCGCACTCCAGCAGATTCCACAATGTGGATTGTCACACTGCTGGAGATTCCAGGATGTGGATGTTCACACTGCTGGAGATTCCAGGATGTGGATCTTCACACTGCAGGAGATTCCAGAATGTGAATATTCACACTGCTGGAGATTCCAGGATGTGATCTTCACACTGCAGGAGATTCCAGAATGTGAATATTCACACTGCTGGAGATTCCAGGATGTGGATCTTCACACTCCAGAACATTCCAGGATGTGGATGTTCGCACTGCTGGAGATTCCAGGATGTGAATCTTCACACTGCGGGAGATTCCAGGATGTGGATGTTCACACTGCAGGAGATTCCAGAATGTGAATATTCACACTGCTGGAGATTCCAGATTGTGAATATTCACACTGCTGGAGATTCCAGGATGTGATCTTCACACTGCAGGAGATTCCAGAATGTGAATATTCACGCTGCTGGAGATTCCAAGATGTGATCTTCACACTGCAGGAGATTCCAGAATGTGAATATTCACACTCCAGGACATTCCAGGATGTGGATGTTCGCACTGCTGGAGATTCCAGGATGTGATCTTCACACTGCAGGAGATTCCAGAATGTGAATATTCACACTGCTGGAGATTCCAGGATGTGGATCTTCACACTGATGGAGATTCTAGGATGTGGATCTTCACACTGCTGGAGATTCCAGGATGTGAATCTTCACACTGCTGGAGATTCCAGGATGTGGATCTTCCCATGGCGGGAGATTCCAGGATGCGGATCTTCACACTGCTGGAGATTCCAGGATGTGGATCTTCACACTGCTGGAGATTCCAGGATGTGGATCTTCACATGGCGGGAGATTCCAGGATGTGGATCTTCGCACTTTTGGGGATTCCAGTACGCGGATCTTCACACTGCAGGAGATTCCAGGATGTGGATCTTCACAGTGATGGAGATTCCAGGATGTGAGTCTTCACACTCATGAAGCCAGGATGTAGATCTTCGCACTGCAGGACATTCCAGGATGCGGATCTACACACTGCTGGAGATTCCAGGCTGTGGATCTTAACACTGCAGAGGATTCCAGGATGTAGATCTTCACAGTGATGGAGATTCCAGGATGTGAATCTTCACACTGCAGGAGATTCCAGGATGTGAATCTTCGCACTGCAGGAGATTCCAGGATGCGGATGTTCACACTGCTGGAGGTTCCAGGATGTGGATCTTCACACTGCTGGGGTTTCCAGGATGTGGATCTTCACACTGATGGAGATTCCAGGATGCGGATGTTCACACTGCAGGGGATTCAAGGATGTGGATCTTCACACTGATAGAGATTCCAGGATGTGATCTTCACACTGCAGGAGATTCCAGGATGTGAATCTTCACACTGCTGGAGATTCCAGGCTGTGGATCTTCACACTGATGGAGATTCCAGGATGTGGATCTGCACACCGCAGGAGATTCCAGGCTGTGGATATTCACACTGCTGGGGTTTCCAGGATGTGGATCTTCACACTGCAGGAGATTCCAGGATGTGGATCTTTGCACTGCAGGAGATTCCAGGATTTATTCTTCACACTGCAGGGGATTCCAGGATGTGGATAAACACCCTGATGGTGTTTCCAGGATGTGGATCTTCACAGTGCTGGAGATTCCAGGACGTGTATCATCAAACTGCCAGGGATCCAGGATGTGAATCTTCGCACTGCAGGAGGTTCCAGATGTGGATCTTCACACTGCAGGACATTCCAGGATGTGAATCTTCGCACTGCTGGAGATTCCAGGATGTGGATCTTCGCACTGCTGGGCATTCCAGGATGCGGATCTACACACTGCCGGAGATTCCAGGCTGTGCATCTTAACACTGCAGAGGATTCCAGGATGTAGATCTTCACAGTGATGGAGATTCCAGGATGTGAATCTTCATACTGCTGGAGATTCCAGGATGTGAATCTTCGCACTGCAGGAGATTCCAGGATGCGGATGTTCACACTGCTGGAGATTCCAGGATGTGGATCTTCACACTGCTGGGGTTTCCAGGATGTGAATCTTCACACTGATGGAGATTCCAGGATGCGGATGTTCACACTGCAGGGGATTCAAGGATGTGGATCTTCACACTGATGGAGATTCCAGGATGTGATCTTCACACTGCAGGAGATTCCAGGATGTGAATCTTCACACTGCTGGAGATTCCAGGCTGTGGATCTTCACACTGATGGAGATTCCAGGATGTGGATCTGCACACCGCAGGAGATTCCAGGCTGTGGATATTCACACTGCTGGGGTTTCCAGGATGTGGATCTTCACACTGCAGGAGATTCCAGGATGTGGATCTTTGCACTGCAGGAGATTCCAGGATTTATTCTTCACACTGCAGGGGATTCCAGGATGTGGATAAACACCCTGATGGTGTTTCCAGGATGTGGATCTTCACAGTGCTGGAGATTCCAGGTCGTGTATCATCAAACTGCCAGGGATCCAGGATGTGAATCTTCGCACTGCAGGAGGTTCCAGATGTGGGTCTTCACACTGAAGGACATTCCAGGATGTGAATCTTCGCACTGCTGGAGATTCCAGGATGTGGATCTTCGCACTGCTGGGCATTCCAGGATGCGGATCTACACACTGCCGGAGATTCCAGGCTGTGCATCTTAACACTGCAGAGGATTCCAGGATGTAGATCTTCACAGTGATGGAGATTCCAGGATGTGAATCTTCACACTGATGGAGATTCCACGATGTGAATCTTCACACTGATGGAGATTCCACGATGTGAATCTTCACACTGATGGAGATTCCAGGATGTGATCTTCACGCTGCTGGAGATTCCAGGATGTGAATCTTCACACTGCAGGAGATTATAGGATGTGAATCTTCACACTGATGGAGATTCCACGATGTGAATCTTCACACTGATGGAGATTCCACGATGTGAATCTTCACACTGATGGAGATTCCACGATGTGAATCTTCACACTGATGGAGATTCCAGGATGTGATCTTCACGCTGCTGGAGATTCCAGGTTGTGGATCTTCGCACTGCAGGAGATTCCAGAATGTGAATATTCACACTGCTGAAGATTCTAGGATGTGGGTCTTCACACTTCAGGAGATTCCAGGATGTGGATCTTTGCACTGCAGGAGATTCCAGGATTTATTCTTCACACTGCAGGGGATTCCAGGATGTGGATAAACACCCTGATAGTGTTTCCAGGATGTGGATCTTCACACTGCAGGAGATTCTAGGATGTGGGTTTTCACACTACAGGAGATTCCAGGATGTGGATCTTTGCACTGCAGGAGATTCCAGGATTTATTCTTCACACTGCAGGGGATTCCAGGATGTGGATAAACACCCTGATGGTGTTTCCAGGATGTGGATCTTCACAGTGCAGGAGATTCTAGGATGTGGGTCTTCACACTACAGGAGATTCCAGGATGTGAATCTTCACACTGTTGGAGATTCCAGGATATGGATCTTTGCACTGCAGGAGATTCCAGGATTTATTCTTCACACTGCAGGGGATTCCAGGATGTGGATAAACACCCTGATGGTGTTTCCAGGATGTGGATCTTCAAACTGCTGGAGATTCCAGGACGTGTATCATCAAACTGCCAGGGATCCAGGATGTGAATCTTCGCACTGCAGGAGGTTCCAGATGTGGATCTTCACACTGCAGGACATTCCAGGATGTGAATCTTCACACTGCAGGAGATTCCAGGATGTGAATCTTCACATTGCAGGAGATTCCAGGATGCGGATCTTCACACTGCTGGAGATTCCAGGATGTGAATCTTCACACTGCTGGAGATTCCAGGATGTGAATCTTCACACTGTTGGAGATTCCAGGATGTGAATCTTCACACTGTTGGAGATTCCAGGATGTGGATCTTTGCACTGCTGGAGATTCCAGGATGTGAATCTTCACACTGTTGGAGATTCCAGGATGTGGATCTTTGCACTGCAGGAGATTCCAGGATTTATTCTTCACACTGCAGGGGATTCCAGGATGTGGATAAACACCCTGATGGTGTTTCCAGGATGTGGATCTTCGCACTGCTGGAGATTCTAGGACGTGTATCATCAAACTGCCAGGGATCCAGGATGTGAATCTTCGCACTGCAGGAGGTTCCAGATGTGGATCTTCACACTGCAGGACATTCCAGGATGTGAATCTTCACACTGCAGGAGATTCCAGGATGTGAATCTTCACACTGCAGGAGATTCCAGGATGCGGATCTTCACACTGCAGAGGATTCCAGGATGTAGATCTTCGCACTGCAGGGCATTCCGGGATGCGGATCTACACACTGCAGAGGATTCCAGGATGTAGATCTTCGCACTGCAGGACATTCCAGGATGCGGATCTACACACTTCCGGAGATTCCAGGATGTGAATCTTCACACTGATGGAGATTCCAGGATGTGGATCTTCACACTGCTGGAGATTCCAGGATGTGGATCTTCACACTGCTGGAGATTCCAGGATGTGGATTGTCACACTGACGGAGATTCCAGGATGTGATCTTCACACTGTTGGAGATTCCAGGATGTGGATCTTCACACTGCTGGAGATTCCAGGATGTGGATCTTCGCACTTTTGGGAAGTCCTGGATGCGGATCTACACACTGCAGAGGATCCCAGGATGTGGATCTCCACACTGACGGAGATTCCACGATGTGAATCTTCACACTGATGGAGATTCCAGGATGTGAATCTTCACACTGCAGGACATTCCGGGATGTGGATCTTCACACTGATGGAGATTCCAGGATGTGAATCTTCACACTGATGGAGATTCCACGATGTGAATCTTCACACTGCTGGAGATTCCAGGCTGTGGATCTTCACACTGATGGAGATTCCAGGATGTGAATCTTCACACTGCAGGAGATTCCAGGATGTGGATCGTCACACTTATGGAGATTCCAGGATGTGAATCTTCACACTGATGGAGATTCCACGATGTGGATCGTCACACTTATGGAGATTCCAGGATGTGAATCTTCACACTGCAGGAGATTCCAGGATGTGGATCGTCACACTTATGGAGATTCCAGGATGTGAATCTTAACACTGCAGAGGATTCCAGGCTGTGAATCTTCACACTGATGGAGATTCCAGGATGTGAATCTTCACACTGATGGAGATTCCAGGATGCGGATCTTCACACTGCAGGAGATTCCACGATGTGAATCTTCACACTGTTGGAGATTCCAGGATGTGAATCTTCACACTGATGGAGATTCCAGGATGTGAATCTTCACACTTATGGAGATTCCAGGATGTGGATCTTCACACTGATGGAGTTTCCAGGATGTGAATCTTCACACTGATGGAGTTTCCAGGATGTGAATCTTCACACTGATGGAGACTCCAGGATGTGATCTTCACAATGTTGGAGATTCCAGGCTGTGGATCTTCACACTGTTGGAGATTCCAGGATGTAGATCTTCACACTGATGGAGATTCCAGGATGTGGATCTTCACACTGATGGAGATTCCAGGATGTGATCTTCACAATGTTGGAGATTCCAGGCTGTGGATCTTCACACTGTTGGAGATTCCAGGATGTAGCTCTTCACACTGATGGAGATTCCAGGATGTGGATCTTCACACTGATGGAGATTCCAGGATGTGAATCTTCACACTGCTGGAGATTCCAGGATGTGAATCTTCACACTGATGGCGATTCCAGGATGTGAATCTTCACACTGATGGCGATTCCAGGATGTGAATCTTCACACTGTTGGAGATTCCAGGATGTGGATCTTCACACTGCTAGAGATTCCAGGATGTGAATCTTCACACTGCTGGAGATTCCAGGATGTGGATCTTCACACTGCTGGAGATTCCAGGATGTGGATCTTTACACTGCAGATGGACTGCTGCATGAGGTACTGTTGAGAGATGATGGTTTGTGCTGTGGCTACGTTAGATTGTGTGCAGTAGAATGACAAGGTGTGCAGGTGCATTGTCCTAGAGAGGGATGTGGAGGGTTGGGCCTGTTCGGAGAAATGGAGAGGTGCTGTGGAGGCAGTGGAATGGAGTGGGAGGGTGCAAAGGGTCTTGTGGGAGTGCGGATGGGGTGTGGTCTGCAGGTGTGAAGGGCATGTGGGGGAGTTGAATAGAGGAAAGGACATCAGAAAGAGGATTCTTCGGTCTTCACTGATGACTCCAAGGGTCATACTGGAGAATTATTGGCAGGCAAATGTTGAAAGGGGCAGTTGGAGATTATTGGGTGGGAGGATGAGGGTCTTGAGATAAAGGGTGAAGGAACACTGAGGGCATTCAGAAGGGACATGGAAGTAAAATCAGATTCTGGGGTTTGGATGGATGAGGGGGCTGCTGAAGAACACCTATTGTTATGGGCCTCTCGGTAGCTAGGGGACGGGAACATTCACCTGCATGGTTGGAGAGTGATCAGGGAGGGTTGTAGAGTTACTGTGATGACGTCTAATGTTACATCAAAAGGGTGGGGGAAGGGTGTGGGTCACGGGGAAGGATGGAAGGTGTTGGACTCTGCCTGAAAAGGCACATGCAGCAAGACCACTTGCCACAATCCAGAGGTTCGAGGTCGAGATCTCAAGATGCTGCATGGGAGTTGGGTCAAAGGGGTCGACAGAACAGCAAGTCATCTCAACTAGACAACTGAAGTTGAACCCCAGCACGTAGTTCCAGCAATGATAATGGGTTTCAACAGATAGGCATGTGAAGGACCAAGGCTCAGTCTGCACGAGAAGCTTCTTGCATGTGACTCGCAAGGGCCCAGGCAAAGATCCTTGCCACCTGCACATGCATGATTCTGGGGGACACAGTCCCAACCTTGTCTGTCCTTCTGAAGATTGGGGTGGAGTACCAGGCATAATGGCGACCAATTGCAATTAAACCACATCAAATCTCACTGACGTGCAAGTGCAGTCTATTTACAAAAGGGGAAGAACATTAACAATTATAGTGTGTCCGTGCAACCACACATGAGATCATAACTTCTTAATCTTTCATTCCCTATAACCTCTTATAGGTGCAGAAGGGCTGGAGGCAGCCAGCTGACCAGCTTGCCCTGTTGTCTTGGAAGGCCTTGCTGGCTGTTCTTTCAAGGCCTGAAGCCTAGAGGGCCCCGGCTTACTTTGGCTGTCCTGGTTATGGGACAACTGCTCCCTCACCGGTCACAGTGGACAAAGCTGAAGGAGTCACAGGCAAGTGGGATTCCGAAGGGCCAGACATCCGTCGGGGAGCCCTAAATGGAGATCTCAGGGGTGTCCAACAGCCACTCCATCTCCCTTTGTGTGCCTGAAGGCCGCAGTCTGACTCCCTAACGAAAAGGGGTACCTGGACGTAGGTCGATATGCCCCATACCCCTCTCACATAGCCACGGCAAAATATCGCTCATGCCTATAGTAATGAAGTGCAGGTCCATGTGGAGGCTGCGGGTGCTGAGCTCCCTGGTGCCCTCCTCCCATTCAGGGTTGGTCACACAGCTCAGCCTCCTCCTTCCATCCTTGGGATACAGTGCACCCCTCCTGGCTTCCGCAGCATCAAGCAGCACATCAGGGAAGCAACACTGAATCTGGAGGCCAGAGCTCATGGCTAGTTCATCTCTTCCTTCAACGTTGGGTTTGCAAACAAAGAAGTTGATGTCCAGGCGCCTTTTAAGTGTGGCGCCCAGATATGACAGTGTGGTACACATCATCCAGACCGCTGCACTGTGCAATATATCAGAAACCCCAAACTGCAGAGTTAATAAGCTCAGCATCACGCGATTTGATGCAAATTCCCACTGGGTCTCACAACGGGAAATGGTCTTGGTTCCTATCCCTGCTATATCCCTGGAATGGAAAATCTCAACCATTGTCTTCTCTGGCTTTTTGGAGGAGAGAATGGGCTTTAGGCCAACTCTGGAAAGCTAAGGGCAGCATGGTGGCACAGTGGTTACCATTGCTGCCTACGGCACAGACGACCTGGGTTCGAATCCTGGCCCTGGGTCACTGTCCATATGGAGTTTGCACGTTCTCCCCGTGTCTGCGTGGGTTTCATCCCCACAACCCAAAGATGTATAGGATAGGCGGATTGGCCACGCTAAATTGCCCATTAATTGGAAAAAATAATTGGGTATTCTAAATTTAAAAAAAAACTCTGGAAAGCTAGCTGCTGTGCTGAAGTCCAATCAGGGAACATCACTGATTGATGAATTCATTGCCTCCTCGTTCGGTGTTCAAATGCCATCAGTTTGGTTTCTGCCAAGCCAACAGCACCAAGAATATCCTTGAAAAAATTCAAAATCTAAACTCTGTCGTATCAAACCCTCTGGGTTTTTTCATCTTCACCTCTGCCATCTCGCCCATATGACCTACCTGCAAGTTATTGCATTTACAAGATTCTCCTCCTACCTGTCCCAATGAACCCTGTGTAACTACAACAATGGCTGATCTCTTGTTCCTGCTGTTATGACCCCAGTTGATGTTATAACTGGATGGGAAGATCCCAAATTGGAACCCTGGCTCAAAAGACCGTAACTTTTACATTTTTTTATAAAAAGTGGAAGAACAAAGTCACAGAACCACTAATTAGTTTTATGACAAAAATAACATTTATTAAATATGAAAAAATTGCATTATGATCCAATACTCCTTTACTCCCCCTTTAGCTTAACGGCAATACACAGATTTTAAGGTTAACATGGATTACAAAGCGTATCTGAAGTTACAATGGTCCCAGTAACACAAAGCCCCTTTAAGCACACATATTGGCTGTGGTCAAATACACATTCCGCTCTGAACCCAAGTTAGGGTCGGTGGATTTCGCTTCTGAATTTCTCCAGATGATTGTCATAATTCCAATTCCACTCCCAAAACACACTTTGAAATCTTCTTTCACAATATTGCCATTAGTGGTTTGCATTCTGAAATCCCGTCTAGTTTTTCCAGATGACCCTTTTAAACAAAGCATCTGCTCCTCTTTTAAAAGTGAATCAAGTATAGGATTTACACACCCCCTTTTAGGATTTCCTTGTGTTGACTGTTGTACAAACTGTTCACAATTGCTTTAACACTCAATTCTCAGGCTCAAGTATAATGGCATCAAACATTGCATTTATCTTGGAGGTCTGCTGTCCCACGCTATATCTGGTTACTGAAGTTGTCTTTTTAACTCAGAACACTTTGTTTACTCTTCCTTAAATTCTTCTGAACAATACCTTCGTCTCTGCTCTCTTAAATCCATTCATGTTAGACATTCTTTCGGTTCCAATTCCCTGGTTGTCTGGATTCCATAGACTCCATAGAATCCCTACAGTGCAGAATGAGCCCATTCAACCCATCACGTCAGCACCAATCCGCTGAAAGAGCACCTTACCTAGGCCCACTCTCCAACACTATCCCCATAACTCTACCTAACCTGCACATTTTTTGGACACTAAGAGGTAATTTAGCATCGCCAATTCACCTAACCTGCACATTTTTGGACTGTGGGAGTAAACCCACGCAAACACAGGGAGAACGTGTGAACTCCACACAAGACAGTCACCCAAGGCCAGAATTGAACCCACGTCCCGAGTGTTGTGAGGCAGCAGTACTAACCACTGTGCCACCATTCCACCCTTTGATTCTGGATTGTATCTCATTTCTTAGGAAGCCTACATCTTTGCAACTCCCTTGTCCTGTCCAGCTTCTTCTGGCAGAGTTGAGAAATATTAGATTTGTTTATTGTCACGTGTACCGAGGTACAGTGAAAAGTATTTTTCTGCGAGCAGCTCAAATAGATCATTTAGTACATGAAAATAAAATAAAATAAAAAGAAAATACATAATAGGGCAACACAAGGCACACAATGTAAATACGTAGACACCGGCATTGGCTGAAGCATACAGAAGTGTAGTGTTAAACAGGTCAGACCATAAGAGGGTCGTTTAGGAGTCTGGTAACAGTGGGGAAGAAGCTGTTTTTGAGTCTGTTTGTGCATGTTCTCAGACTTCTGTATTTCCTGCCTGATGGAAGAAGTTGGAAGAGGGAGTAAGCCAGGTGGGAGGGGTATTTGATTATGCTGCCCGCTTTCCCCAGGCAGCGGGAGGTGTAGATGGAGTCAATGGATGGGAGGCAGGTTTGAGTGATGGGCTGGCCTATGTTCACGACTCTCTGAAGTTCCTTGCGGTCTTGGGCCGAGCAATTGCCATACCAGGCTGTGATGCAGCCAGATAGGATGCTTTCTATGATGTATCTGTAAAAGCTCACTCCCAGGTGTGCTGTCTCCATCTGCAATATTACCAGCTAAAACTAAGACTTAAAACTTTTCCAGCTTACAAGGCCTCCAGTTGCTAAGAATCGACTGCTGCTACCATTTATTCTCATGCCGTACCCTCTCTAAACACAATGGAATCACAGTTAAAATTGAAAACAATCCCTCCACACACACCTTTGTCCAGCATGAATCTAACTATAGGTTTTACCCTTCCAGGTACAGAAACATTAAATTAAACATACTTAAAGCTATTCTTGTCCTGGATTCTCTGGTAGCAAGGTCCCCAATGTGGCAAATAATCGAAAAATCGGGATTGGTATCAGCGGGCGCTAATTCAAACGCGATGCTGCAACTCCCCACTGGCGACGGGATCAAGGTTCACGTCCACGTGCCAGTGGGAGGATGTAAGTGAATGCAAATGGGTCTTAATGACTCATTTGTATCCATTTAGTGGGCCCAGCACTCCATTCACCAGCCCTGGGCTGTGAATCAGGTGGGCGAGGATTACCTCAGGTCTCATCAAACGTGAGCCTGACGTGGTGGTCCTCGTGGTAAGCCAAGGGTTAAATCCTAAAGGGAGATGCCCCCAAAGCCTATACGATGGCAACCCCCCTCCCCCCCACAATGCACTACTTGCCCGCCCACCTCTCCTTCATCAGAACCCCTCCCCACACCTCAACTGAGACCCCCAAAACAGGAGAACCCCCAAGAGACTCCCTTAATAAGGAGATCCTCCCCCCCCCCCCCCCAGGACTTCCTTAATAGGGAGATCCTGGGACCCTCTAACATAAATAACCCCTCACAGGGACCCCCGAACAAGAGGAATCCCCACAGCGACACCCAAACTAAAGCAATCCCCCAGAGGGACCCCCAAATAAGTGAGTTTTTGGGGGGGGGGGGTTCCTCGCGTTAGGGGGTCTCTGTGGGGGTCCCTCTAGTTAGGGGATCTCTTCAGTTATGAGCATCCTGGGGAGGTTCTGCCTATTAAGGAGGTCTCGAGGGAATCTCCCTTTCAAGGGGGTTCCGGGAGTGGTGGGGGGGGGGGAGGTTGTCATTCTATTAATGCGGTCCCAGGGGATGATTTCAATAGAAAGGGGACCTCTGGGTGCGTCTCTCTTGTTAAGGAGTTCTAGTTTGGGGGTGGGGAGCTGCTTTGCGGTACGGGCGTTGGGAGGGCTGATTTGCGGTGAGGGGGGAGGAGTGTGGGGGCAGCGGGGGTGTGGGGGGGGGGGGGGGGGGGAGGTGGCAGCCACGGGAATTTGTTCTCGGGCCACCCATTCAAAATTTGCATGGCAAGGGATACTGAATTGCTTCCCCATTTGCACTCCCAGGGGGAGTGTAATTCTGAAGCAATTCTCCTCCAGCGGGAGAACTCCCAAACAGACGATCTCGTCCCTGATTTTTAATGTTTGCCAGTGCGAATATAAATCCCTTAAAAATACCATTGTTTTCTGAACACTCTGGAATTCTGTAAATATTCACTCTTTCTCATTTGTTTGCTGCTTCTGGTGACATAATTTGCAGACACGCTGGCAGTTTTGGTCGGACAGCTCACCACTGCACTTCCTTTGACAAGACATTTAATCAGACAATTTGATACATTAAGTTGTGTTTTGCCACAATTTCCCCTAATGGTACATCTAGATGGTGATGTCATGGTTTGTCACCTTTCATAAAGGATGTTGTCGACAAATGCCTTCCCCTTTCAGGCCGCAGGCTCAGGTTGAACCCGGGGTTTAACTTTCGGCTTCGCCAAATAGCGAGAATCATTGCTCTACATCACTGCTGCAAAATCCCTCCTCCAGATTGCTGAGGTATTTAACCTTATACTCCAGAATATGGGAACCTCTGTTGTTCACATCCTGTCCAACACTTGTCATCCCCTCCACCCTCATTGATAAACACCGATTCCTAGCAAGTCAAATTAAGATACTCTCTCATAATGTATGACTGCTCGCTCTACAGTAACTGTCTTCTGCAGCATTATGTCACCTCCCCTACACTTTGCTCCTTTGAAATGGCTTCCAGTGCATCTTCTCCACTTCCTCTCCATAATTTTTGACCATGTTGGGCAGCATAGTAGCACACTGGTTAGCACAGTTGCCACACAGCTCTAGGGTCCCAGGTTCGATTCCCTGCTGGGTCACTGTGAGGAGTCTGCACGTTCTCCCTGTGTCTGCGTGGGTTTCCTCCGGGTGCTCCTGTATCCTCCCACAGTCCAAAGATGTGCAGGTTAGGTGGATTGGCTATGCTAAATTGCCGCTTAGTGTCCAAAAAGGGTTAGGTGGGGTTACTGGGTTACAGGGATAATGTGGGGGTGTGGGCCTAAGTAGGGTGCTCTTTGCAGGGGTAGGTGCAGACTCGATGGGCTGAATGGCCTCCTTCTGCACTGTAAATTCTATGATTCTATGTCTTCTTTTGTAATGGTCTTACTGTCTGAAACTTCTTCCCTGAAATCCCTGCTCCAGTTAAAACCCTTTGTAATGGTCTTACTGTCTGAAACTTCTTCCCTGAAATCCCTGCTCCAGTTAAAAGCCTTCCAAAAATCCATCTCCTTGTCAAGTTTTCAGTACCTTTTTGAATTCACAAGACTTGGATGTCTACTTCCTTTTCATGGGAGTTTCTTTAAAAATACAAACTATTGTTGTCTCCAGAGTCACTCAGTGGGGAAGGAGGTTGAGAGCAGAAAAAGGGTAATGATTACACTGAGTACTTGGAGCAGCTGAAGAGTACTAATGTACTGGGGGAAGAGCATAGATCGCTCAGAGAAGACTTTGAAGCAGGCAAAACTGAGGATGTAGGGAGCAGTATGAGGAAGATTTGCAGTAGATTGTGATTAAACTGATTTGGCATAAGGATTTCTGCTCCCATGTTCCTCATATTGGACCTTAATGTCAGGTAATGGAGCTTAGGAACTCAGTTTGTCTGGTACTGCCTAATTGTACCAGTCCTGAAGGCCCATGGACAAGTATGTGGATGTGTTTGAGAAGGAAATAGCTGGTGGTTGTTATTTAAAAAAATGAGATTGGTGAATTTAAGAATCTGTTTGTGGTTATTTTTCTTCTCTGTCAAATGTTTACTATATTAGCGATGAATTGTCCTGCGTAAGTTCACGTATAATTGGCTTTTATTTTAAATGTAGGATGGCAGTGGAATTGGGAGAGCAACTTCAAAAATCTCTTTGCATGGAGTCATTGTAGCTGAAGCTTAAAGCTGTAAGTAGACATAACTGAATTCATTGGGGATCTTGTCAAATATGTGACCAGAAAATATAATAAAACAAAGTAAGCTATGGATTTAAAGTATAGATTTTTAAAGAATATATTGTTATATGAGAGCTGTATAGGAGCGATAAACCGATAGGATGTCCATCTGGTGTAACAGCTGGCACACGTTTGCTGTGACCTCTGTCACAGACTCTGCCAGAATTTGCAGGTTCTGGGTCGGTGTTAATGCCACTGGAGATGTATATGTGGCCCCCTTCCTTCTGTGCAGCAACATACTGCATCAGAAATGGCTGGGTCTGGGGGTCAGATTGCTGGAATTCACTTAAGATAAACAATCTTTGGACATTAATGGTCTCTTTTCTAAGGGGTGCAATAATCATAGATGGAATTTTCCATTCTGAGATCAAGTCCCATGTTGGAGGCGGTAACCGGGAGTGTTTCCCGCTGCGGAGGCTGGGAATTTGTGCCAAATCACAGGATGCTGGCCTAATCAAATATGCAGTTTGGAGTTTCCAGACACAGTAAACAGTGGGTTGGGTTGGATGGCACAAGCCCTAGCATCATATCTGGGCACCATATTTAAAAGTGCCCAGACATCAACTTATCCATTTTCGAAGGAGGAGATGACCCATCAATCACACGGGCATCCAGCCCCCTGAGTCAATGACACATCCTTCGAAGTGCTGCTCAGTGCAATGGAAGCCAGAAGGGGCGTCCTCTACCCAGAGGATGGGAGGAGGAGGCTGAACCATATGACCAGCCCTATATGGGAGGAAGTCTCAAGGGATGTCAGCGCCCACGGCCTCCACGTGAGCACTCGGCTGCAGTGCCACAAATAGATGAATGACCTCAACCGCTCTGAAAGTGTACTTGAACCTTCAACTTCTCACATTTACCTCACTGAATGGTACAGGGCACATGAACCTCAGTGGTAAGAGCCCCATTCATGCGGCCCTCAACCGTGAGGGATTGTGGAGCATCCTCCTCAAATTTGGCTGCCCACAGAAATTCATCACCATTCTCCACCTGCTCCACGATGTCATGCAAGCTGTGATCCAGAACCACCACAGATCCAATACGTGTGAAAACTGGGGCCAAACAGGTCATCGCACAAATTCTCTGGTCCATCTTCCTCGCAGAAACACTCCACCCCATCACCCTGAAGCTCCCGCTGGAGTAAATGTAAAATGCTGGTCAAGTGGGAAACTGTTCAATCTCTGACCGCTCCAAACCAAAACCAAGCGGGATTAGGCTATTGAGTTACATGATCAGCCATGATCATAATGAATGGTGGAGCAGGCTCGAGGGGCCGAATGGCTTCCTCCTGCTCTATTTTCTCTATCTTTCTGTGTTCCTAGCAGTTCCTCCAACTCACAGAGGACATGGGGGAAGAGGAAGAGAGCGTACTTGTAGACGCATCACAGCAGTCGCCTGCACCATCCACCAATGCAGAGACAGATACCTCAGTGCATAATAGGTTTAGTTCTGGCTAGTCTCACATTCTGTTGGTCACTACAGCATGAGGAGGCAGGGTCAGCCAAGCTCACTCAGAGGACAGCTGGAGAATAGGCATCTGCAACGTGCGATTTGGATGACAAATCTCTGCGGTTGGCCCTGCACAAGATGCAGGGATGCTTCTAGAGGCAGGGGAACATCAAGCAAATGTGTGAGGCCCTTAACAGCGTGACACATGGGGCGAAGGAGTCCATCTGCCTGTTCTTTGATAAAATGGTGCTGACGTGTGCACACACATGGGGAGGGTGGCCAATGCCATGAAGAGCCTGGTGCAGCAGGATGCCCAGTTTATATCGGAGTTGCACGCTCACCTGCACTCCATCGGTGTAGACATGGGAGAGCTTTCGATGTGGCTAATGAGAGAGGGATGGAACACTTCGACCTCCCTTCAGGTGTCTCTTCCCTCAAGAGGTCAAGCAGAGGCTCTCGGGCACCCAAAGCCAGGCGGACCCCTGTTGGTCACCCCAGGACCCTCCACTCAGGACTCTCTGAGTGTGTCCGGCCCTTTGTAATCCTGTTTCCTGTGACCCCGTCAGCTTCATCCTCTGTGATGGCAGAGGGACCTGCTGTCCCACAACAGCACAGCCAAAGTAAGCCAAGGCCCTCCAGGCCTCAGGCCTCCAGAGGACAGCAGCCAAGGTCATCCAAAACATCAGGGGAAACTGGTTAGCAGGCTGCTTTCAGCCCTGCTGCAGAGTCAGAGAGGACTTAGAAGAAGTGGTAGGAATGCAGGCTTAATATATTTTGGTTTCACATGTCATTTCAAGAGTGCAATAAAATTGTTAATGTTGTGACACTTTTGTAAATAGTGTACACTTACACTCTAATGAGGTCTGATATGGTGTATTTGCAATTTTAGTCTGTGCGTCCCTAATCCCAGTTGGCACTCCCCCTCTGCCCATCTACCCATTCCCCCAACAGTTTCAGAGGGACACCCAAGGCTGGGTATATTTCCCCGGGATTATGCATGTGCAGGGAGGTAAAAATATTTGCGAGGACCCTTGTGAGCATGTGCAAGAAGCCTCCCTTAGCCTTTGCCCTTCACACACTCATCTGTCCTAAAACCCTGACATCATAAGTACTGCATACTGGGGTTCCTCTTCAGTTACCCAGTTGAGTTGATCTGCATCTCTGCCCATCACAGATGACCCACTTCCTTGCAGCATCTCAAAGAGGGGATGCGGAGAGGAGAAGAAGTGATGGGCAAGGGGGAAGAGATAAGTGATCAAGGAATACATGGGAGGGAAAGGTAAGGAGGGAATACGATGGGAAAGTGGGGAAATTAGGGGCTCTGGGGTAGGACTAAGAGTGGAATAAGAGGAGAGAGGAATAAGAGGGGGAAGATTTGGGAATAAGTATGGTAAGTGGAGAGGTAAACGGGATTGAGAGTAAAGGGGATGGGGAGAAGAGATAATAGAGGAACGAGGAAAGGGAATACAGGAGATTATCGGAGAGGACTTAGGGGAGTAAAGGGGATAGGGGTGGAAGGAGAGGTGACTTGCTGGATAAAAACATGGCGGCATAGTGGCCAGTGGTTAGCACTGCTGCCTCACAGCTCCAGGGTCCCAGGTTCAATTCCGACCTCGGGTAACTGACTGTGTGGAGTTTGCACATTCTCCCTGTGTCTGCATGAGTTTCCTCCAGGTACTCAGGTTTCCTCCCACAGTCCAAAGATGTGTAGGTTAGGTGGATTGGCCATACGAAATTGCCCCTTAGTGTCCAAAAGGTTACGTGGGGTTACAGGGACAGGCTGCTCTTTCAGAGGGTTGATGTAGACTCGATGGGCCGAATGGCCTCCTTCTGCACTGTAGGGATTCTATGATTCTATTCTATGATTCTAATACTCAGCACCCCATATCCATCATTTCCGAAGCCTCTCCTTCCCCTTCTACTGGCCCCCACTGTCCCCTTTAAACCTCACCATGACTTCCCATCATCAGTTCCCTCAGTATGCCCCTCTGGACTCATTGGCCAACACCACACACCACTCCCTCAGAGCTCCTTTTCCCTCTTCACCCCTACATGTCCATTCAACCTGCATTATTACTCCCTCCATCTCCCGCACTCCATCACTGTCCTTCCCAACCTCCCGCTCCATACCAGCTCCGTACCACAACCTCCACAGCATCTCCCTCTCTTTACCCAACCGCGCCCAAACTCCCTGCCCCCTCTCGGCCTCCATATCTGCACCACCTCTTCATTCCTCTCTTCCCTGTCTAAGCCCCCACTGCAGCCCAGACCATGTTCGCCCAACAGTACCACCTGCAGGTGTCCATCTGCAGCGAGAAGATCCACTTCCAGGAAGCTCCTGTGATGAGAAGATCCACGTGGTTGATGCTTCATCTGCCCACTGCTAAACATGATGTTCCAAAGTTGATGGAGGCTTTCATCTTATGATATCCACAGGATGCCACAGGCTTTCTTGCAGTTGAGTGTCTACATGTGCACGCCACGTTAGTCTGGACTGCCGTGATATCCTGCCGGCAATACGAATGATCAGACAAGAGTGGGTCAAGGGTTGGGCCTTCACTTGCATCCGATAAATGGGTTACAAAATGGTTTCACGCCGGCCTCTAGCATGAATGGTGATCCGCCAAGATGGGCAGGAGCACATGTTCCAGCCATCATTTTACACTGGCGGGACACTGATTTTTAAGTCCCTGCTACCTACACCCCCTTCCCCCAGCGTGGGATTCTCAACCCTCCCTCACCCTTGCCCTGTCTGATATGACTGTTCTTGTAAGGGGTGAAAGCAAGTGTTCAGGTTCCAGCTGCTTCTCCCATTTGCTGCTCCTTAGTTACGGTGAGAACATAGGATTTTTGCTTCCAAATTAATTTTAGGGATATATAATGATTTCATTAAGAAACTGTTTCTGTAGGATTATAAAATAGAGATATAGATTTTAGCAAAATGTGTTTGAAGTTTTTATGATTAAAATGACATTGAGACGATCCTGGGATCTAATTGTTGTCTGATTCCAGTTTTCAGAATCTGATTAATTTCTGTTTGGCAATGTGATTTATTTAAGTTTGATGATGCACAGTTGGTGATGTGATTGATTAAAGGGACAGTGGCCTATGGTCCTGAGATCTGATTAGTCAGTGCCAAATACTGCAGCACCTTACACAGACATTCAGGAATATATGGCAACTGGTAACTTCACTCAATCTATTTCAATGTAGAACCCAATAGTAGAACCCATCACTCGCCGCCTCTCAGAGCAAACTTCACCTTTTCCAGGGTCAGAAACTCCAGCAGGTCCCCATGCCACAACGAGGCACTGGGTGGAGAAGCAATCAGCAAGGCGAAGCCGAAAACATCCACCCCCGCTCCCGCCTGCAGCTCCGGCCAATCCGACATCCCAAATATAGCTTCTGGGGGACCGGGCTCCTCATCCACATTTAAAACCTCAGAATGATGCTGAACACCATCTTCCAAAACCACACCAACTTCATGCAGGATTAAACATATGTACATGATTCACAGGACCCCTCCCACATCGCTCACAGACATACTCCACCCCCTTGAACAGCCGGCTCATCCTAGACTTTGTGAGGTGCCCCCCCCACCCTCTCTGCCCCCCCCTCTGCAGTATCACCTTCCTAATTCTAGTCACCTTCCCCGTCCAAGCAAACGAGGAGATCAACCCACTGAAAAATGCCTTGGGTAAAATGACTGGGAGACATCGAAACAAGAACTGGAATCGCAGCAAAGCATTAATCTTTACTGCCTGCACCCGGCCGGCCAACAACAGAGGGAGATTGTCACACCTTACCAAATCAGCCTGCACCCTCTCCATTAAGCTGGTGAAATTAAACTTTCGAAGCTCTGCCTAATCCCAGGCCACCTGCACCCCAAATACCTAAAATGAGACGCTGCCAGCCAAAATTGCAGCCCCCCTATCCTGCTCTCATTCCCAGAGGGGAGACCACAAAATACTCACTTTTCCCTAATTTCAATTTATACACTGAAAATGTCCCAAATTCCTAGAGCAACCCCTTATACGCCCCACTAAAGAACTCGGCTTTCAAACCATCTGCATATAAGGACACCGTGGGCGGGAATCCCCGAGCCTCCGTGCCAAAATCGCAATTGGCACGGGGGCGGAGACTGGGCGTTGACGCTGTAATCTGGTGCAACGCCACTCCCGCGATTCTTCGGCCCCCGGAGAATCACCGCGAATCGTGCGTGTGTGGTCTACATGGCATAGGTAGGGGGCCATTGACCGAGGCCCCCGCGGCAACTCTCCAAGTGTAACTGGTCGAGTTCCAGACTCGTGGGCCTTTCATGGTCCCACCCCTTGGAACAGAGTCCGCAGCCGGCCTGGTGGGGGGCCAGGGGATCCTTCACCGGCGGGGAGGGGGGGGGGGCCTCACAGACGGCCAGGCTATCGATCGGTGGCCATCGATGCGTGGACGCGTGAGATCTTGAGGGGGTCCTGTCTTTTTGGTGCTAGTCCGCGGTGTGGGTCCGCCATGTCGCGCCGGGCGGCCAACGCAGGCCGCCGCCATGCGCATGCGCGGACCCCTAACCGGACGTGCAGGGCCCCATATCAGCAGCTGGAGCTGCAGAGACTACTCCGGGGTCCTGCTAGCCCACTTCAGGTCGGAGAATCACTCTGGACTTTCCTGACGCTGGAGTGGGGACATAGCCCCATTATTGAAGACTCCCACCCCTATGTTCCAGCTCCCCCCCGGCCCCCAGTATCCCCTTCCACAACCCCAAGATACTCAGCGCAATGGCCAAGGGCTATGTAGCCAATTCAAACAGAAGGGAGGACAAGGGACATCCCTGCCTCGTATCCTGATGTAATGCAAAATGCCCTGAGTTCATACTATTTGTAAGCATGCTCGCCATTGACACTTCATATAGCAGCTGCACCATGTCACAAACTTCGGCACAATCCCAAATTTCTCTAACACCGGCATCAAATACCTCCACTCCATCTGATCAAACGCCTTCTCTGCATCTAACGCCACCACCACCCCGTTCCCCTCCCCTCTATCGGAGAAAGCACCACGATAAGCAACCTCCCCACATTTGAGGGCAACTGTCTTCCCTTTATGCAGCCCGTCCAGTCCTCCCCAATCACCTTTGGGAGGCAATCCTCCAACCTTAACGCCAACACCTTTGCCAATACCTTGGCATCTGCATTCAGCAGATATGGGCCTATACGACCCACACTCCACCAGATCCTTGTCCTTCTTTAATAAGAACAAGATGGAAGTCCACCCCATCATTTGCGCCAAAACACCCCTAACCATTGCGTCCCCAAACATTCCCACCATCAATGGCGCCAGCCCGTCCTTAAATCTTTTATAGAACTTGACCGGAAACCCATGGAGCCCACCGCCTTCCCTGCCTGCATCATCCCAATCACCACTCTCACCTCCTCCTCCCCACTGACTCCTTCAACCCTTCCCTCTCCACCGCTCCCAACCACAGACATTCACTCTCGCCCACCCAGAAACTCCTTCATTTCCCGCACCTCCTCTGGTGGCTCTGACCTATATAGGTCCCTATAGATCTCCTCAGACACCTTATTAATCTTTTCAGGAGACACCATCAACTCCCCCGCTTTATTCCACATCCAAACGATCTTCCTCGTCGCAGCCTCCCTCAGGAGCTGACCTGCTAACATATGCTCCATTCTCCACCCCAGCCTCTGGCTGCCCCCTTCTCCAAGACCACATCCATCCAATGCGGAGCTGGGATCCTAATTGCTGAGTACTTCAACCTCTTATCCCAAGCCAACAGCACCTTTACCACCACAAAAAAGTCAATCCTTGAATACATGTTGTGCACTGGGGAGAAAAACAAATACTCCCGATCCCATGGGTATGAAAACCTCCACAGGTCCACTCCCCCCATCTCAATCATGAGCCCTGCCAACGCCTTTGCACCTCCCCCCAAACCCCCCCGATTGGGTCAGCGAGCTCAGTTGGGATCTGTCCACCTTCGGTTCCAACACTATGTTCCAGTCCCCCCTACTATCAACTCATGGGCACCCTCTTCACAAACCAGGCATCATCCCAATCGGGGCCATATACGCTTACCAGTGCCACCAAACTACCCTCTAACATACCCGTCACTACCACGTACCTGCTTCCCTGATCAGCCATCACCTTCTCCATCTGAAACCTCGCCCCTTTTCCCACCAATAACGCCACCTCTCAAGCCCTAATGTTATGGGCCAGGGTTTACAAAACCCCAAAGTGTATCATGGAGTTCACCTGACCCACAACTTTTAATAGATTGTGGTATGGGGAGCACACGGCCCACTCTACAGGTGTGGTACAGCAGAAATGGAAAAGTATTTTTAAAGCAAAACAATGTTTATTCTATGAACTCAAGTTAACCTTTTTGAAACATACAGTGAACATCTTAGCAACTATTAATTCAAATACAACCCCCAAAGACTACAACACTAAGTAATACTTAATAACTTCCCAAACAACATCCAGAAGACAAAAAAACGCCTCTTAACAGAAGCACATTAGGTTTACATTCACTACTGAGAACATTTATAATTCTGAATTCAACAAATGATCAAGAGATAGTCTTTTGATGGCAGAGAGATCAACAGTGCACCTGCTCTGTCTGGCGTCAGCTCAAACACTGAAAACGAAACTAAAACACACCCTGCAGCAAAAAGCCTAAAACGAAAGTAAAAAGCTGACAGACAGCCCAGCTCCACCCACACTCTGACATCACTGGTAAACACCCATTTCTTAAAGGTGCATTTCTTAAACACGATTTTTTAAAGGTACTCTCACATGACACTAATTTCTAACCCCGAAAGAGGCACCTGACCCTCCCAACCCTTCCTAAGCCTCACCTGATCCTTCACCCTCAAATGGGTCTCCTGCAGCATCACCTCATCAGCTTTTAAACTCATCAAGTGCGTGAAAGCTCTCTATCTTTTCACCGGTCCCCCTAACCCCTCCATATCACTATTCTGACCGGAGGTCTCTCACACCCACGCCCCTCCTATCCACCATCACCATAATCTGCCCCTCCGGCTAGACCCACCTCAACCTTTTGTTACTGTCAAACCGCTCCTTCCTCACAGAATTCCCCCATCCATTTTCTCTTGTAAATATCTCACCCAGTATCGATCGCCTTCCCCCACCATTCACACCTCCCAGGTCCATCGAAAACCTGCTTGACAAGGCTCCAACATTCGCAGACCCTCCACACTCCAGCTCAATAGTCAACCTTCGCTTGCTAGTGTGATGACCCCTGCCAGAACCACCTACACCCCCCCCCCCCCACTCAATCTATTTTAAATAAATTACATGAATCCTTATTGAAACAGATGGTCTGGTGGCACGGTGGCGCAGTGGTTAGCACTGCTAACTCACAGCGCCGAAGACTCGGGTTTGATGTCGGCCCTGGGTCACTGTGCATGTGGAGTTTGCACATTCCCCTCGAGTCTGTGTGTGTGTCTCACCCCCACAACCCAAAGATTTGCTGGGTAAGTGGATTGGCCATGCTAAACTGCCTCTCAATAGGAATAAAAAGCATTGGTACTCTAAATTTATTTTTAAAAATAAAGAAACAAATGATTTGATTGGAATGCAGATTTGGTAATCTGGGAGCTTGGACTAAATTCGTAGATTTAATTGGCCCAATCGGAGGAAGATCCATAGAAACCATAAACATTGCTTTGCCAGGTCATCTATGGATGACCAGGTGAAACCTCAGAGAAATGCTTCCCTGTGGCAGCTTCTTTTAAATATCCATTTGTTTGTTGCAGTAAAAATATTGTCTCAAAGCCGCAATACCTACATCAAGGTTACCTTGGAATACAGTTGATTTTCAAGTTCAAAATCTGTTTTTCTGCAAAACACAAGGATAATTACTGTTCATTAGACTAACTGTCGAGAGGAAGTCGAAGCACTTTGTTCAACCACACTAAGATTAATGCTGCAGAGATCATATTCCACTTTATTTTGCTTCGGGAAATGATATTGGGTGGAATCTTGTGCTCTCGCTGTGGTGAGCTTAGTGACGGGAAAGGCATGTATAGAGGCAGGCTGGTGACATACCTGAACTCTGCCTACACCAGTTATGCCCAATTCAAGTCAGTACTTTGGATCAAACTGATCGGAAAACCTAAGCGGTGTAATCGGTTTGCACACATAATTGAAATCATTCTCTTTAGATTGTTGTTTCCTGTGGTGATGAGGATCACTGCAGCTCTGAACTTCTACACCACTGAATCTTTCCAGGCTCCAGAAAGTAATTATAAAGGAATCCTGAGTCCCATATGTTGCAATTATATCCATAGCATAGATGCATTGTTCATGAGGTCATCAGATTCATTAATGTGTGTAATAGGAAAGAGGGATTAAAGTGAAATTTGCCAAGAACAGATACTTTCCCTCTACTCTGCGCTGCATAACCACTGATCTCACCCTAGAAGCTTTAATGATGTGAAGTTACATACAATTTGTGAGGGAAAGAGATCTGTTTAATATTTAAATCAATTTTATGGTTGTTGATTTATGGATGTTTGCTGTACTTCCTGAGGTGATGCATATTCGGAGGATCTCACAATCATATGTACACACATAATAAAACATGCAGCTTTCTCTGCCATCTGCAAAATATCAAGATGCAGGCTTGATAAATAATTTCAAATAAAAACCTGAAGTCTTGGTGCACAAATGAGTCAAGACCCTCTACTGTTTAAAAAGAAAAAAGCCTGAAACCTTTCTTCGGATCAATGAACAAAGTTGTTCCTCAAGGCAAAGTAATGGGTGGAATTTTATTGAGCAGTTGGAGGCAAGATCAGTGTTTCCAGGGAGCTGCCATGATATTATTATTTGCCATCAGCATTGAACAGGCTGAGGAAATGCGGAAAAAGATGTTGGACCAGTTAAGAACATAAGAACACAAGAACTAGGAGCAGGAGTAGACCATCTGGCCCCTCGAGCCTGCTCCGCCATTCAATGAGATCATGGTTTATTTTTGTGGACTCAGCTCCACTTTCCGGCCTGAACACCATAACCCTTAATCTCTTTATTCTTCTAAAAACTATCTATCTTTATCTTAAAAACATTTAATGAAGGAGCCTCTACTGCTTCACTGGGCAAGGAATTCCATAGATTCACAACCCTTTGGGTGAAGAAGTTCCTCCTAAACTCAGTCCTAAATCTACTGCCCCTTATTTTGAGGCTAAGCCCCCTAGTTCTGCTTTCACCCGCCAGTGGAAACAACCTTCCCGCATCTATCCTATCTATTCCCTTCATAATTTTATATGTTTCTATAAGATCCCCCCTCATCCTTCTAAATTCCATCGAGTACATCAGTTACCTGACATTTTCTCTCCTCCTTCTAGTTTTCCAAGGTAGGGTTATCAGTAAAGTCAAGAACCCCTGTGGTTGAAAAATGCAGCCTATTAAGGAGATTAAGAGGCCAATAAATAGCCATTTTATGAGTGCAATGGTCTTTCTCTATGGAATATGGATCCTATGCCAAGCTGGCAACATGGTACGATTACAAGGTAACAATAGCTCTGTGGCAGGCTTTCTTCAGAATCAGGGCTCCACGTGGCAACCAAGGCTGTGTTGGACTGGTCAAGAGTATGGGTTAATGTTATATTCCTAATCACTGCAAAGAGAAAATGTATGAGGTGCCACACTCTTGGGTTTCTTTAAAACACGATGCAAAGTTTATTCATAAGATGTTGCTCATACAAGTCTATGAGGAAAATCAAAGTCCACGCCAACACTCTGCTGATGTCACTACAGATCATATGATGTTCCACCACTTAAATATGTAACAGTTAATCATATGGGCTTGCATTCATTCAAGGTGCAGCTTGCAACTCATTTCAAGGGAATCTTGCAGGTGTGTGTGTGAACGTTTCAGGGAGCTGCCATTATATTATTATTCGCCATCAATCTCTGGTGCCTCAGCTCGTCAGACCTCCGCACAGGCTCAGGGAATGATTCATGGGTGGCAAGGGGTACCAGAAAAATCCTGGCTGTTTACATCAGTCTGCCACCGCACCACGTAGACACAAGACAGGTTCAATAGATACTGTCTATCTACTAGAGCAAGACATTGGCTGGGGTGCCCTCCAATATGGGCCACCACATGGTCACAGTCAATGACGCCCTGATTCTGAAGAAAGCCTGCCATAGAGCTATTGTTATCTTGTAATCGTGCCATGTTGCCAGCTTGGCATAGGACCCTGGTAGTGGTATGCTGTGCTCTGCACAACCTGGCTCTTCAAAAAAAAGTGGAGCATTTATAAGAGGAGGTTGGAGGCAGATAGGTTTCCTCAGAAGAGGAGGACAACCAGGAGGGTGTGCCTATGAAGCATGAACTTTCAGAGTCATCTCTGTGGCGTTGACCTGCATGCCCTCAACGATGCTCTCATTCGGTTGAACTTTGACTGAGGACAGATCACCTATCATTGCCCTTGAGTCAGCCATTGCCCTGACACTCACCCAGCATCTACAAACATTTCTTCCTTTTTTAAAATGCATTTAGAGCACCCAATTCTTTTTTTCCAATTAAGGGGCAATTTAGCGTGGCCAAGTCACCTACCCTGCACATCTTTGGGTTGTGGGGTGAGACCCATGGAAACCCGGGGCGAATGTGCAAACTCCACATGGACAGTGACCTGGACCGGGATCGAACCCGGGTCCTCAGCGCTGTGAGGCAACGGTGCTAACCATGCACCGTTGTGCCGTCGAACACACTCCCTTCTTGAGTTGGGGAGTTGCCACTGTCCGCCTGTTTCACTTGCTTCCTGCTATGGTGGCATTACTTGCAATCCATCTCCAGTAGTCTATTCCTCCCGTACCGTATATCAGTCAGAATATTTTTTTCAATCACTCTCTGAAAAGTCTGTTGCTCTTTTCTATATTTTCCCCACAGGAGACATTTCTTCATCTTAATGCATGCCTGTTCTGCTTTAAGAGCAGTCTAGCTTTAAACATAGCAATTATACCCTTATGTTGCATCCCCCTGCACCATGTATTTCCTGGTCTCCGAACCCTATTATGCCAATTGCACATGGGACTTACACCTTTGTCCTGCCAAGTGCTTTAAACTTTCTGCTGGGGCCAGTATGGGGAGGGAAGTTCCATCCCTCCTGCTTCCTGTGGCAGCCCACAGTTTCTTACATTTTGGGGCCTTTTTGTATTCATTACTTGTGGACCATATGGTTTTTATTAAAGCAGCCTGACCTTACTTTTTTATGTTTCCCTCCAGGGTAAGTCCAACTAAATTGCATGCAACATTTTAGCATATCAGTCAGGGTCAGCCTCTTATTACCTAATGAAACATGTAAGACTGTGTTCAAATGTTTTGCGGGTTCAAGAAACTTTAAAAGTCTGGTTTTATCATATTGAGAAGCATATCAATGAATAAATGACTATAACAAGCTCATTTTCGAAATAACAGAACATGGCTTTCAGTTTTAAGCATTTTGTATAGCATATTTGAATTGTGATTTTGCAGCAAAACATTCCATTCAAAAGTTCCTCCACATATTATTTTTGAAACCATATATCATACAATTATACCTTCCTGGAGGTGGACTGGAAGATGCCGGGGCGGGGATGTGTGTGTTCAATTAGATGGGAAGGTTCGGGTGGAGACAACATTGCCTTTCTGACTCCACTCCCAATTAAGTTGGGACTGCTTGAGGATGACCTTCCTGCACAGAAAACAAGTAAGGCCTATAATGGGCCACTTAAGGTCTTCATTCTGGTGTCGCTGGCAGGAGTCACTACATGTGGGCAACCCACCAGGTAAAACCTGCCTGTGGTCTGGTGGGTGTGTCCATTTGGCAGAGAGACCCACAGAGGCAAGGGCCACATATAGGAGAATAATCCGCCTGCCCAACATTCTCACACCCCTCCCCCTTACCGTGGCCTCTTGGACTGGTCCTGCTTCGGCAAGCCCACCTTCATTTCAGGCTCTAGTGATGATCCTGCAGTACCGCCAGTGACCACCACTCCCACTCTCTTACTCGCTGGCAACACTTAGAGGTGGGAAATTCCCCTTGAAGAAGAGAAGGCAAGTGCCAGATTGGCATTAAATCAGGTTGGGGAACACAGGAGGACCATGGTGGGGTTGCAACCAGCTCACCAGCTAGTGGGCATGCCTATCACCATAAATATTAAATTATGCTCTTTATTTATAATCCTCCTTTCGTAGATTCTCTAAACTGGGATAATAATACTGCAAGAAAATATTACTAACAGTAAATGCTCACTTGTGCTCACTTCCATGTATCTATTGTTTCAATTCAAAGTCATAGAATATGTGGTGATATGCATCACTGTAAATACACAAGGGGTTAATGTAAATACACTATTACTAAGTAAACACTAGAGGGAGCACCAGAGAAGTCATGGCATGCAGACATACAGCTAATGAACACATAGAATAGGACACTACCAATGGGCAGTCAAGACACCCAGAGGTGACACTACCACAAGGGGGCATTACACAACCCATATATAAGGACAGGGCACACATGCTCTGTCTCTTTCCACAGGCAACACTTAGAGAGTAGGACAGGGGCAGATCAGAAGCATCACACCCACCATGTGGCTTAGAGCAGACTGGTTAGTTACACTGAGTTACTATAGCAAGATTAGCAGGAGAGTCGAACTCGTAGAGAACTGTGCCAATGGTTCAATAAATCACATTGAACTTACTTCAAAGTCTGGAGTATCTTTTGGTCAAAGCTGCATCGAGTTGCAGCCTGTGTTATCCCAGAGTACATAACACAACAGAGTACATTTATATTTAATGCTCTGGGCATGGAGCCTTACTTGTCAGAAAAATGTTGCCAAGTTCAAAATTACCCAGGTTCAGATGGCATGCATCCTAGAATATTACTTTTTTTGGATCCAATATCTCCCACCACCTTTTTCTGTGTGCTTTTAACTCTAAAGATAAAACCAAAACGACTCAATTTAATAATAGCTAATTATATAAGTGCATATCTAAGAATGGTGCTCCCATGGCCTAATTACCCATGTCTCAGTGATCCACCTTATTGAATCAGATGGTATGTCCAAATGTCCCTTTTATGGTGCACCAACTTCAGTGAACCGTAAACATTTTGAATGCTTGAAAAGCTGCACACCATGCACAGTGTCCATTACACCCCTTCATATTAGACAATGCTAACTATTGGCAGAATGCCAAAAGGGATTCAGGACAGCTTGCTCATCAAATAAAAATGTCATGCTAGGATTCCATTATTTTGCCTCTGGAAGGTTGACTCTTAATGACATGATTTAGGATTTAATATTATGCATAAAATTCTGAGGAAATTATTTATTCTTGGTTCTCCCACACAATCAGTCCTTAAACTAAACTATCTGAAAAATGAGGCTTGCAATGGCAAAATGCAACTGTAAACACCAGAGAATAATATAACAAAAATAATGCAGATACAATTTACATGGAAAGTTCAAGTTAAAATGGGTAAATTCTCAGCATTGCCAGTTCAGAGCTGTACATGCCAACATTGCAACTTGGGATTTGGGGCAATTATTCTGTGCAACTTTCCAATCATTAATTTAATAAATTAGAAAATAATGCACGGTACATCTCAAAATTTCTGACACTTCCTTTCGTGAGAGTCAAAATTAGATATACCCGGTTGCATCCTGAAAATGAATTTTAAAATTGTTGCTGTTTCTTATTTGCTAATCAAGAAGTCTAAGACTGCAACGTTCACTCATTGATGACGCAGTAACAAATGAGACAATAAAGTGTTTTTACTAAGTGAGTCCATTTTTATTACAGACCAAGCAATTCATACCAACTTCATACAACAAAACATTTGATAATCCATACATCAATAAACTTGAACATTGGTACCTGCCTGGCAGGTGTATCTCCCTGATCACGTGTGCAGTATAAGGGCCTGGCACATAAAGGGTTAATCTGGGTCTCAGTAAGGACCCCGATGCAGTGATGTAATGACCCGCACCTAAGAATTAGTGTAGTGCAATGAATGGAACAACTAAAAACCCACAGAAACTACAGAAGAAATTTTAAATCCTGGAAAACCGAAGGAAAAATGAAAGAAAAGTTCAAGAAGTGAAAGCGCAGAAAGAAATTCCCAAAGAAAGTGCCGCCATCTTGGATGATCAAAAACCTCTTAAAGCTGAACCTGCAATTTAAAAAAAATTAACTATGAAGAAGAAATCCACTCTTCTGGATCAATTTGGATTTATCCAAGGGTGCGATTAATCACAAAACTGGGTACTGTGGAGAAAGAGATTCCTTAGATACATGGTTGCTCAAGGTCTGGTTAAAAGACAGTCACACTGCTGTATTTCGTAGGCCTGATAATAGTTAGGCAAGAATCAACAAATCATCTGCAAAATTTGAAGACATTTTAAAACCATTTGATGCTTATTTTAACCCCAGAAGTAACAAAATCCTTGAAAGGGCTAAAATTAATAAATGTGTTGAGCAGCCAAGAGAATCTGACGATTCTTTCTTTAACAAGCTGTACAATAGTTGATGGTTTTGATTATGGTGACTTGAAATCTGAGCTAATCAGGGATAGAATAGTTGTACAGATGGCAGACAATACACTCTCAGATATGCTTCAAGCCTGAGAAAGCTATTCAGATTGTCAGGCAATCAGAAATCTGTTTATATCACAGATCCATACTAAGGGAGATAGGAAACCATGGTACATAAGTAAGCCCACTGTCCAGTTAGTGAAACAGCACAGAAACAGGGGGCGGGATTCTCCCAACGGGAGTCTAAGTGCCGACGCCGGAATAAAAACCGGAGTGTTTTACTCCGGCGTCAGCGCCCGTTCCCAGACCCCATTCTGGGGCCTCCGTGCAGCTGGCAGGGGCGTGGCATGATTTTCAGGGGCGGGGCCTCGGCGCTGTGTCGGAGCCCCGGCGCCGCATAAAAGGCGTGGCGCCTTGGGACCCGAGCATGCACAGTTGGGCTGGCACCAACTAGTGCATGCGCAGTGGCCGTCGTCCCCCAGGCCTCCCAGCACATAAATGGCACAGGGACATAACATTTCCAGCGGAGGAAAGGAGACCTGCCAACAGAGAGGCCGGCACGCCGATCGGTGGGCCCCGATCGCGGGCCAGACAACATCGGAGGCCCCCGGTTAGGGAGCCCCCACTCCCCTCCCCCACAGGCCGCCCCTGAGCGTTCCCGCAGAGTTCCCGCTAGTGGTGACGAGGGGTGAACGGCGGCGGCAGGCCGGAGAATCGGCGGACCCGCCGATTCCAGCGGCCCGTGGTGGGCGCCGCGCCAAACGCGCTGGCGCAAATGGCGCCGATTCTCCGCACATCAGAGAATCGCGCGCCGGCGTCGGGGTGTCGTGGCGTGGTTGCTCCGATTCTCCGGCCCGGCACGGGACTCGGAGAATCGCCCCCCAGGGGCACTCCAGGCCAAGGGAAGCAATACCCTAACCCACCACTAGAGCGACCATGCCATTTCCGTGGAGCAAAGCACCCCCAAAGGCGTCATCAATTTGTGGCAATTTCAGCCCAATGCTTTCAATGTAACCAAATAGGACACTTGGGAAGCTGTACAAAGCCAAACCATCAAACTGCTTGGCAGATCCCAAGAGGATTGAAGAGATTTGGACAGCACATGAAGAGGACATACAACCATATTTTCCTACATTTTGATTTGGAATGCGGAATTCATACATCTGTTATTAGCCAGTAGAGAATGACTTTGTCGATACCTTTATACCTCAATTAGATCTACTCTCATTCTTCTAAATCTGAGACAGTCTAGGCCTAAACTGCTTAATCTCGCTTTATAACACAGACTCCAGGGATGGGATTCTCCGAAATCCCGGCCAAGTGTTGCTGCCGGCATCAAAACCGGCACGAGCAACGCTAGCCTCAACGGGCCTCCAGGCCTAGGCATTCACCCCTTCCTCGGGTGCTAGAATGGTCCGCGCATGCACGCCACGGCTGATGCGCTGCCCAGCACGGAGGACCATAGGCCCCCGCTGGAGTGAGACCACCCGCCGATCGGTTGCCCCCACCGGAGTCGGCTCCCCCCCACTGCCGCCTCCGCCAACCAGGACGGCCCCCGCAGCCAGAACGGTGAGGTCCCGCCGGGTAGGACCATATGCAAACGACGCCGAGGGAACGCGCCGGAACTCGGAGTGCACTCGGCCCGTCGAGTGCGGAGAATCATGTGGAGGCCAGCGCGTGTCGTGTTGGACAGAGACGTATGCAGAAGCAAGCATTAAAACAGCTCCTAGCTTAGACCTTGACTGTACCCATGTATATAGTTTCAAATACTATTGGGAAAATTGCTGGACTGTTGTGAGACTGTGGAAACCCCTTTGCACATTGGCATCCACAGTCATAATGGCTGCAGTCTGAGCCTTCGTAGCAACAAACCAGCCTGGTCTCAGTCTGAGTTTCACTGCACACTCAGACGTTGTCCTCTGTTTGTGTATTGGAAGCTGGGATCTAATCTAATAATACATCATGGTCGGCTCTGCAAGTGGAGTTGGCTACAACCTCCACTCTAGAAAGGATAGGTTCCAAGTTCTGGCAGTGACATCAGGCTTTCTGGCATGCTCGGCATTTCACCAAGCATTTCTCTCTGTGATGTCTATTAACCTTTTCTTGTACACAGTCCTCTGTAGTAGAACATGTGTTGACCTCAGCATCTGGGGAATTGACATGTGTACCATCCTCTGCCCCTGCCAATCTCACCTCTATGCCACCCTCTAAATTTCACACAGTGTAAGCTTCTGAGCTGCTGGTTGTGAGAGTCAGACCTAGTGATGGTGTTTCTTCTTCATGAGTCTCTTCTTCTTCTAGATCTCCAGACTCCTGCACCACTGTCTATACAGGGGGAAGTTTTTGGGTGTCTGAATCCACAGTCTCAAGGTTGGGTTTAACTCCATGATTACATTGGGCAGAATTTAATCCAGGTGACAGGGCATCAACTGCTGGCTGGAGAACGGTGAGAGACCCCGCATCACCACTCCCACCCTTGCTCCCCCTGCAATGGCTCAACATATTAAGTGCCAGTCAGACACTTAAGTGGCCAGCGGTGATCCATCCTGGGATCAATAGCCTCAGGGTGGAAATGCATAGCACCCGGTTCATGTTTGCTTAAAGGTGGCATACGGCAGTCGATTTTGTGCAGCTGTGTGTAAGATCAGCAGTTTTCCTTATTTACACGAGCTCAAGGCGGGGGAGCAAGTGCATGGTGGAATGCATGAAGGCTCGGGACCAACAAGGCTAAGTCAGTGGTGAGGTAGTGTGTGTCTGTGTAGAGTGGGGTCGGAGACATTGAGGAGTGGAGGAGGGACCCAATGGACGAGTGAGGGTGGAGTCAGTGGCATGGAGGAGCGAAGTGGGAGGGACCTGGTTTCCATGCTGTGGTGTGAACAGTCAGGCAAGTTAAGAAAATGAGGGACATAAAGGGCATTGTCAGTATTGCTCAAATGGTAGAATCCTTCCAGAGCTTTGAGTTCACCATCAACATTCCAATTATTCCAGTTGAGGGTGGTTTTGGACAACTCCCTTTAGAATGCACAGGAGGAAAGGCCAACTGAAGCTGCAAGTTCGTCCATGTCCCTCAGAGTGGTAAGTACAACATTGAACACGAACATGAACATTTAATAGAGTGGATTCAAAAGTGCATCATTGTTTCTTCTACAATAAAGAAAATGCCACCACTAGCACTTTAAAATTTTAATTGTAATTGCACGAGAAACGGAAGAAGCAAAAGAACGAAGTGGCGCATGTTTCTGGTTATGCCGTCAGGAGCTGCACATTATTGATAAAATCTCCCCTTATATTTCCACTTCAGTAGCCACAGAACATTTGTGTCACACGTAAAGCTGTCTGAGGTAAACCACTGAGACAAATTTTTCCGATAGTTAATTAAGGACTACCTGTAAAATAATAGCATGCTACAGAAAGTCAAATATTTGCTGTGAGCATGATTAACAGAATAATTATTATTTAATGAATGGCAGCTGTGTTTCCACAGACACGAGAATAATTCCCAAATGATGACATTTATAGCCAGTTTATTTTAGTATTTAATCTTCATGCTGTGATATAAGGGTTCTGAGAAAAAGTAATTGGATTTGAAACGTTAACTCTGTTTCTCTCTACAGATGCTGCCAGACCTGCTGAGTTTATCCAGGATTTCCTTATTTCATATTGGATCTCTTGTAACCACAGTGTTTTGCTTTTATTAATATGACAACAGCCTTGTGACCGTATCACAGGTGACTTTTTAGTCATTTTTGAAATCCGCTTGTCTTTTGATTACTCTCAGATATCGGTTGTCATCCGATATGAAAATATAAAATGTTGGAAATATTCAGCAGGTCTGGCAGCGTCTGTGTAGAAACAAGGTTCAGGGCTGGGATTTTCCATCTAGGCCCAACGTCTCTGTGCCAGGTTCGGAAGCAGGTGCCACTGGCATTTGCAACTCGATCCTCTAAAGGAAAGGAATCTCGTGTCGGAAGGGAAATTAACAGCTGGCCCCAAGGAGGCCAGTCAGGGTGGTGTCAGGTGATACCACTAGAGGCGCTAGCACCATTTTCAAAGGGTTTCTAGCACTCTATGAACAGAGCTGAGGCCTGCAGCGAAGTGAAAGAGTGCCCTGGAGACACAGCCTACAGCCTAGCCAGCTGCTGTGAGAAGGCTCCTTGGTCACTGAAGCATGTATTCTGAAGTCTGGAAGAATGAGATGCTTGTTGACAAAGCAAAAAGAAATCCTAGGTGGGTCCATAGTTCAATGACCACTCCCTGCAGGTTCTCCTCCAGGCTATTTGGGAAAGGTGATAGGTCCTCTTCCCCATGGAAAGAAGGAGGAGACCATCCCATTAGCCAGGCAAGTCTGGATAAAGATTGCAGAGGCAGTCAGCAGCCATGCGGTCCTCCAAAGAACCTGGCTGTGGTGCCGCAAGTGTGTGAATAACCTTATTCATTGCACCAAGGTGAGTAACACATATCTTGGTTTCCATAGCAGCTTTGTAATAATGGATAAGGATGCTGTTTTTGTTGAGAAAAATCCCATCCAGTCGGTGACAATGGGGTCAGGTTACAATATCTCTTGTAAGATGAATGACTGCATCTCAGTCAATAGCCCTTTGAGAGTTGGTGATAACCATTGTGATGTCGGTCGAGAATGTCCAAGTTCCAGATGCATTTGAGTTCCCACAAAATGAACATCTGGGGCGTGACTCAATGAAGATGTTTCTGAATTCAACGTTAATTGGTTCACTTAAGGAGGCCCCATGGGCTTCTCACAGCAAATGAAGGCTCGCCAACCAATTTGCCGGGAATTTCGCCAGCTGCCCACTAACCAGGTCGAGCAGCACTTAAACAGCTCTTGCACAGCCAATGCCGCTCAGCTAGCAGCCATGGAGACGAGACGACAGGCCCTATGATTCAGGAATGCAGACCTGGGAAGGTTCGTAGAGGCGGTCGAGGCCAGGGGGGATGCCCTGTTCCCCGTAGGTTCCCGAACGGCCAGCCACATGGCAGCCAGTGCCGCCTGGGAGGAAGTGGCAGTGGCCGTCAGCTCGGGGAACGTCATCAGCAGGACTGGCATCCAGTGCTATAAGAAGGTCAACGATCTACATTGGGCTGCACAGGTGATACGGGACCAGAAGTCCCATCCACCCCCCTCTCCCGTTCCCCCCCAAGGAAACGCAGCAGGCACCTCTCCCACCCAGCACCATGCCGTGCTCTGGTCCACCCATACCGCCCATGCCAACCCCCAAACCATCCGCCCCACCCCAAGCATCTTCCCCCACCCCTGCTGTGAACCATGCGTGCAGCTAACAATGCCCTCTCTGTGTCACTGCAGGAGAAGTTATCCCACAACCATCAGGAGAGAGCACAGACAGGCAGCGGAGTGCTGGACATCAAAATCCTCACCACCTTCAAGGAACGGGCCCTGGCGATTACAAGGCCGACCGAGGACAGCGCAGTCATTAATTTGGAGGTTGGCGCATGGCACAGAAGTGAGTTATTATTGCCATACAGAATGTTTCATCCCTCCCACTGACCACATGTTCGTTCTCTCGCAGGGCATCCAGCAGTTGGCGCCTGCCCATCAGCAGTGGTTCCCCCCTCTGCCTCCCATGAGAACACTTCGGGGGAGAGCTATGAGGATGCCACCATCTATGCATCACAGCTGTCAACCCACCCTCCATCAGTGCAGAGACACACATCTTGATGGGCAACGGTAGTGGTCAGGCTTCTGGGGCACAATCTGGTGAGCACCACACAGTTGCTGATGCACATCAGGTGGAGGCAGGAACGCCCAGGTGAGACAGCAGTTGGAGGGCTGCTGAATCCCAGGATCCAGCTGAGTCCAGTCAGATACTCAGTCTTTGGATCAGGCTATCGTGGAGATGATGCAGAGGATAAGGTGCAGCCATGACATTCAGAGGGGGATGTTAGTGACCTTCCAGAAGGCCCATAACCGATTGGAGGAGTCCCAGAGGCTATGGGTGGAGGAGATGGTGCCGGCAATGCAGGGCACTGAGGCCAACAATGCTAGGGTGGCAATTGCAGTGTAGAGCCTGGTGCACAATATCATCAGCATGAGGGAAGGTATCCAAGGTGTGGCGCAGTCGGTGATGGCTATGGCTGATGACCTTGGCAGATTGTCCGACCTGCTGGGGGGGCGTGACACAGTACCAGGCCAACCTTGATGAGGCACTGTGCGACTTGTCCCAGTCTCAGATGGTTATAGCCGAGGCACTGCGGAGCTTTCCCAGTCGCAGGTGGGTATTGCCGAGGCGCTGCAGAGTATGTCGCAGTCACTGAGGATCATTGTCGTCGGCATCGACACCATGGTGTAAACATCGAGGAGCCGCCAGGGCTGGCAGAGCCAGATGACGCAGGGCAGCCGGGGCTCGAATCAGCTGCCCCTCCATCTTGAGGTGAACCCCGGGTCCTATGAGCACCGACAGGAAGGAGGGAGCGCTGGGCGCTAACCTGGACCCATCCTATGGAGTGGCGACGGTGGCCACCAGCTCCCCGATTTCCACCCTCTGATGACAATGCATCTTGTAATCAGCAGCCGGAACAGTGCAGCACAGCCATGCATGTGCCGCCGGCAAGTGTTCCGTGGCCCTCAGCCCCAGAGCCCCAGAGGATGCCCGCCAAGGGTGTCAAAGGCCATCGGACTTAAAAATTTTTTTTAGAGTACCTAATTCATTTTGTTCAATTAAGGGGCAATCTAGCATGGCCGACCCACCTACCCTGCACATCTTTGGGCTGTGGGGGCGAAACCCACGCAAACACGGGGAGAATGTGCAAACTCCACATGGACAATGACCCAGGGCCGGGATCGAACCTCGGACCTCGGCACCGTGAGGCAGCAGTGCTAACCATTGCGCCACCGTAATGCCCAGCCTTGAGGGAGTTGTCAGAAGTACATTCTTATTCATTAAAAAATTTGTGCTGAAGAAAAAATTTGTTTCTAGATATGAGTGGACAGGTAAGCCTTTCCTCAGGAATTGTGCCTTGTAAAGTAAAGAGTTAACTTAATAATGGTTACTGAGCGTGTTCATAAAAGGCGATGTCACCGTGATGTCACTCACTGAGAGGAGATGAGTTTAAATCATCTTAGTGATTAGTTGCAGCTATGCCTTGGTCTTATTAAACTTTGTAAATAGCCAGCATGTACAGGGTATGTGGTAATCAGCAGGAGGTTTCCTTGGACGTGTTTTACTTGTTTGACACCTCAGATGCGATTTAAAGGCCTCGTTGCGTCCGGCTTGATGTCACAACTCTCAGGATGTCTGATGGCATTCCACTGAACCTTGCGAGATGTCACAATCCATAGGCGGCATTCTCCCCTACCCGGCGTGACGGAACGTCCCGGAGTAGGGGAGTGGCGCCAAGCACTCAGGGGTCGCGCCTCCCCAAAGGTGGGGAATTCTCCCCACCTTTGGGGGCCAGCCCCGCGCCGGAGCGGTTGCGACCAGAAGACCGGCACAACACACCAGCACACCCCTGGCAGCGGGGCTGGCCGAATGGCTTTTGCCGGTCCGCGCATGCGCCGGCAGTGACGTCAGCGGCAGCCGTGGCGGACGCGGAAGAAGATAGTGCAGCCAGGGCACTGGCCCGGACTCTGAGCGGGGGGCCCCGATCGCGGGCCAGGCCACTGTGGGGGCACCCCCTGGGGTTCGAACGCCTCCCCCCCAGGACCCCGGGGGCCTGCTCGCGCCGCTGAGCCCGCCGTTCCAGAGGTGGTTTAAACCTCGGCGGCGGGAGAGGCCTCCCAGCGGCGGGACTTCGGCCCATCCGGGCCGGAGAATCACCGCAGGGGCCTCTCCGATCGGAGTGGCGAGATTCCTGCCCCCGCCACTTCCCGGGTGGCGGAGAATCTCTGCCACGGCGGGGGCGGGATTTTAGGCGCCCCCAGGCGATTCTCCGACCCTGCTGGGGGTCGGAGAATTTCGCCCCATATCTCGCTCTTACTGGGCGAGATCTAGATCAGCTTATTTAAATGCGCATTCGCCAGATTCTCCCAGCGCCTGGGACCTAACAGCCTCGCCTGGGAGATCTCACCTGGGTGCCGTTTAGTACTGATCCACACAAACATGGACCAGACATAATGGCACATGGGGGGTCTCCCAGGCCTTTGGAGACATCTGGGTGGTTCAGGACAGAACAGGGTGGCACCCTGGCACTTCTCATGGCACCCAGGCAACTTAGCACTGCCAGACTTAGAGTTGCCATCATGGCTTTGCCGGGGTGCCTTAGTGCCACTGCCCAGCTGGCAGGGGCACTTCCAGGGTGGTAGTGCCAGGGTGCCAGAATGGCACTGCCAAGAGTCAGAGCCTGAGGGGGGCCATGCCCATGATGAGGGGAGATGTGGAGGGCTGGGGAGTTAAGGGCAGTATGAAAGGGCCTCATAAAGGTTTTGGATTGGGGGGGGGAAGGATAGGTTCCTGAAAGTGGGGGTCCCGAAAGGAGGGGTGGGGATGCCTGAAAAGGGGGAGTCTACTGCTCCGATGATAATAACGCCGCCCCCACTGCCTACCTCTATGATGTCAGCTGAAACACAGGGCACAATTCTCCCAACGGGAGACAAAGTGCCGATGCCGGAGTGAAAACCAGAGTATTTTACTCCGGCGTCGGAGGCCGCTCCTCACCCCCTATTCTCCCACCCCCAGGGGGCTAGGAGCGGCGCCACGTCATTTTCGCGGGCCGGGCCTTGGCGCTGCGTCAAAGCAGCACCGCACAAATGCTGCGGCCGGTGGCGCTTAAATGACGTCACCCACGCATGCGCAGGTTGGCCAGCACCAACCCGCACATGCACGGTTGCCGTCCACCCCGCGGGCGCCCCGCAAGACATGTCGGAGTGATCTTGCGGGGCGGCGGAGGAAAAAGAGTGCGTCTTTTAGAGACGGTGGCCCGCCAATCGGTGGGCACCGATCGCGGGCCAGACCCCCACTGAGCACCCCCCTGGTGCTCGATCCTCCCTCCCCCCCCTCCACAGGCCGCACGCGCAGTGTTCACGGGCTGTTCACGCCGGCAGCGACCAGGTGTGGTTGGCGTCGGCGTGAGCCGGTCAGATTGGGCAGGCCGCTCGGCCCATCCGGGACGGAGAATCGCCGCTCGACAGTTAGAAACGGCGAGTGGTGATTCTCCGAGCAGCCTGTCATAAAAATCAGCACGCCGTTTTGGGGGGGGTGGGAGAATCGCGAGCGGGTTCCAGTGCTGCATGGCGGGAATCGCCCGGCACTCCCGCGATTCTCCCAGCCGGCGTGGGGGTAGGAGAATTGCGCCCACAGTTCTAAACGATATCAATAAATTCCCATGAGTGCTTTACTCAGGCTGCCTGCAATTTGTCTTTTCAATAATTATCAACCAAAAACTCGCTGCTACTTGTTGCCACTCATGTTTATGTGGAGTCTAACCTGTAATTGGGAAAATGTCACAGCATCTTGAACCAGAACTCGCTAAGAACACCTACAAGTTGAGACAGGTCTAAATTATAGATGCAACAGGCATTAGTGAATGAGAATGTTCTTTAGTGCTCCATAAAATAATTTGACAGTGAACAATATTAGGATGGATGACTAAACATTTGGTCAAAGTGGTAGGTTTCAAGGAACACCTTAATGGAGGAGAGAGAGTAGAGATATGGAGAGATTTAGGAACAGAATTCTGGAGCTAGATGAAGGTTCAGCCGCCAATGATCACAGAGACAGGGAGGGGTGAAGCTATGTTGGGAATTGAAAATGAAGATTTGAGTTTTGCAACTGAGGCATTACTACACTGGGTAGGTCAGTAAACATAGGAGTAATGCATGAAAGGCACTTGCGCAAGTTAGGGCAAGCTCAGGTTTATAGAGAGTGTAAGCTGAGAGATGGTCAGTTGTGTCAGAATAGTCGATAAATGGGGTTTAAATGATGCCATACTATATGAAGATAATACTTTAGCTGTTTTCAGTTACTGTAGATCACGGTTGATCTGGTGTTTCAGTACTTTGGTGGATTTCTGAGCTCTCAGCCAAGAATGCATAGAGAAGCTTGATTGAGAGTCCAGAATTCATTAGACTATTGAAACAGCTGAGCCCAAGGGGAAACATTGCTTGATTAATAGCTCTGGCTCTCTGAGCTCTATACAGTGTATATAGTGTGTGAATGGGCATGGAAGTGCCATAGCTTGGCATGGAGGACATGAAGGTTCATGGGGATGGGTGGAGAGCATGCTCGGGGATGGGGGGTAGTAGGGGCCATGAGTGGTGGGGTGTGGCCGCATGAGATGTATGTATGTGGCTGCCTCTGAACTTTTCCCCGGGATGGTTGACCCAGCTGCAGCCTGCAGCCCACACACCCCCTCCCCCACCCTGGGATGAAAATCCCATCTTTCCTGGCACTTTTGCCCAACACCTGCTACCCACCTTGACGATGAAAATCCAGCCCCATATGTTAATCTTCTCTCAGAGCAATACTCAACATGTTTTCAATGTTTTCAATGTTTAGGACCAAACTTGACATATTTGTTGACTCTCCCCTTCTGCTAAGAAGTGCTGTACCAGCTTTAGGAGTCGGCCTCGATTTATTACCTCAGAAATGTCTGTTTTACTCACCGTACATGCACGGGATCGGGTAAATGATACATGGCATGTTGCCAAATAGGCAGGAGTATGAGGCACACCCAGACAGTGGAGACTGACTATGATGAACAACAAACTGAAATGGATCCTCTGGCAAAATGAATGACGGTGGTTTCAAGCCAAATTTCAGAACATTTGCTAACTTGTCAAATAACTGTGCTGCAATGAGTTAATTTGATATTGGTGAAAAGCTGGTGTGAGAATTGAAGAGAAATCCGCTCGAAAGAAAGGTGCCCAAAGACAAATGTGCCCTGAGAACACGGTCCAACCACTCACCTGATCTTGTGAAGCATGTATCCGAATGGTTACATCGTATCCAGACATGCAATGCGTATACGCTTCAGTGGGCCAAATCAAGCCCTGAGTCCAGTTACGATTTCAGAGCAACAGTTAATTGGTGCAGTCACTTTATGGAGCCAAAATGTCCTCGCTATCCACTGCGTCCCCAACTTTTGTGTCATCTGTACACTTCTTGATCATTCTCCCTACATTTACACCCTAATCATTACTATATACCACAAAAAGCAGGGCACCTTGTTCTGAGCCCTGTGGAACTCCATTGGAAACAACCTTCCAGTCACAAAAAACATTCATCAACCATTACTCTTTGTTTCCTGCCACTGAGCAAATTCTGCATCATTCTCCTGGATCCCGTGGGGGCTTTTTTGCTTTGCACATTCTACCATATGGGACTTGTCGGAAGCCTTAACCACATCCACTGCACTACTCTCATTAATCCTTCTTTTCACTTCTTCAAAACCTCAGTCAGACATGACGTTCTATGCCGATTACCCTCGATTAATCCGTGCCTTTCTGAGTGACAATTTATCCAGTCTCTCAGAATTCCAATAATTCCATTACCGAGGTCAGACAGACTGGGGTGTAATTATTTGGTTTATCCTTCACTGCCATGAAACAATGTTAACAGAACACCACAATTGTTATGGGCCAAAGTGTAGCATAGAGTACACCTGACCCACAACTTTTAATAGATTATGGTATGGGGAGCACATAGCCCACTCTACAGGTGTGGTACAGCAGAAATGGAAAAGTATTTTTTAAAGCAAAACAATGTTTATTCAATGAACTCAAGTTAACCTTTTTAAAACATACAGTGAACATCTTAGCAACCATCAATTCAAATACAACTCCCAAAGAATACAACACTAAGTAATCCTTTAAGCTTTCCTTTTAACATCCATAAGAAGAAACACCTTTTAACAGAAGCATATTAGGTTTACATTCACTACTGAGAACATTTATATTTCTGAATTCACGAAATGATCATGAGATAGTCTTTTGAAGGCAGAGAGAACAGCTCCAACACTGAAAACGAAACTAAAACACACCCTGCAGCCTGCTCAAAAAGGAAAGTAAAAAGCTGACAGACAGCCCAGTTCCACCCACACTCTGACATCACTGCAGTAGTAAACACCCATTTCTTAAAGGTACTCTCACTACAGATATTCATATGCACATCCATTTATAAACACCCATTTCTTAAAGGTGCTCTCACATGACACCCATGGGTACATCCATGGGTACATTGAATCCAGCTCTGTTCTATCCATTTTCTAGAATGCTAATCCCTTAATGCTTCCTTTGCCTTCGGTTTATCACATCCGATACTTCACACTCCCCCTTCCTAATTACAGTACCTGCATCAGCTCGTTCTTTTGTAAAGACAGTCGGCAGGTATTTATTAACAACTATATCCACATATCCTGCCCGCACACATAGGTTACCTTTTTGGTATTTTATGGGTCCTTAGTTAACCTTTGTGCAAAATATTTTTTTTGGCCACCCTATGCTCGTTCACCGTCATATTACTATTGGAATAATGCATTTTAATATTGAATATGACCTATATAGTTGTGAGATGTTGCAGTTTAGCCGCTTGTGCTCACCAGGAAGAGACTGTTATGTTGACAATTTCTGGGCTTTATTTAGTGAAGGCTGCGTGCTATCTGTCGGAAGATAAAAGTGTGATGAGTTCAATGCTCTTGAAGGCGGGACTAATTAATATATGCCGCACAACGGGGAAGGCTAACACTCCCAGTCTAGTTAGTGTGTGAAAAGTGAACCGTCTGCTACAAAGTCAGTGATGAGCATTCTGGCCCCGAGCTATGGGTGAGCCATATAGCACTACTTTGCTTTTTCAACTGCTAGTTGTTTTGTTTTCTACCTTACACAGACATACCAACCACACAAAAAGGATTTGTAACTCAATGAGATGGTTTCTTTTATTTGGAGAGGTGAAACTATATAAAACAATATCTGGGAGGTTAGTTAAGACATTTGGACTGTAAGACTGATACTATCTTCTACACAATAATCATGTGAGTATGTACATCACATGCTGTCTGGTGATGCACATGAGTTTTAGATATTATTACAGACCCTAGAAGGAATAGATTGTATTTGTATTTGTGGGTGTTAGGAATAAGCTATAACTTTAAGTTTAATCTTTAAGTTTAACTTTAAGTTATATTTTTTATTTGTGAGTCAAAAAGGTGAAATCTGGGCCGGGATTCTCCCCTTCCCGGCGGGGCCGGGGGTCCTGGCGTGATGGAGTAGCGTGAACCACTCCGGCGTCGGGCCGCCCCTCTGCACCTTTAGGGGCCAAGCCCTAACATTGAGGGGCTAGGCCCGCGGCGGAATGGTTGGCGCTCAGCCGGCTGGCGTGGAAGGCCTTTGGCGCCATGCCAGCCGGGGCCAAAGGGACTTCGGCGCCCGGCGGAAGTCCACGCATGCACTGGAGCGTCAGCGGCTGCTGACGTCATCCCCGCGCATGCGCTGGGGAGGGAGTAACTTCTGCCTCCGCCATGGCAACGACTATGGTGAAGACAAAAGCAAAAGAGTGCCCCCACGGCACAGGCCCGCCCGCCGATTGGGGCCCCCCGGGGCCAGATCGCCCCACGCCCCTCCTAGGACCCCGGAGCCTGCCTACACCACCTGCTCCCGCCGGTAAGGTAGGTAGTTTGATCCACACCGGCGGGAGAGGCATGCCAGCGGCGGGACTTCGGCCCATCGTGGGCCGGAGTATCGCCGGGGGGGGGGACGCCGACCGGCGCGGAGCGATTCCCGCCCCCACTAAATCTCCAGTGCCGGAGAATTCGGGACACAGCGAGGGCGGGGTTGACGCCGGCCGCCGGCGATTCTCCAACCCAGCAAGGGCTCCTGCCCCTGGATCCAGTTTCATTTTAGTGTGGAGGCAGCAGGACTGGAGTTGTTTGTATACCTGAATTTTTAATGAGGTATTACGACTCTAGGAGGGAAGTCAAAAAATTCAAAGTACAAAAACCTTTGTTTTTGCCTAGCAGGAGACTCACAGATTTATAAGGTGATGCAGAAGGGCTCGGAACGGAGAATGCCAGCCACCATCTCTGAGACAGAGATTACGAGCTTGGCAGTTGGTTGAGCCACCACTTTCCACTTCTGCGGATACATGCTTATCAGTATCTGAAACCCGCATCGATTTTCATCCACAGCAGGTTTCTCTGGGCATACATTGTGAATAGTGGCTTCGGATGGTACAATGGTGTCAACACACTCTGTGATGTTGATTGTATGGAACACATGAGTTAATCCTCTGGTTATTCTCATTGTCCAACCTTGCAGTCTGGCTGGTCATTTTGTGGATTTGCCGTTTGTGACATTTTGGACTTTCCCTTTATTTGATGGAATGCTGTAACTGTCATACATCCAATTGTGTCTTATCATGGTGTTGAGCCACCAGTTTTAGCTTTAACGTCCAGCTGGTACCATGTGCTTCGAATATGTTGTGGAAACCTGGACAATTACTTAGTGCTTGTATGAGACCAGTGCCTGCATGGTTTGTTTGAATTGATTACCGCACCAATGATGAATGCAGTGCATAGAGCCTGTAAATTGTCTATTCATAAGGATTGCCTCATACTTGTGTCTGTTGTTTAGCAAAGCTTCCAGCTGTAATCTTTGAGTTGGTCCAAAACATCCTTTTTAAAATGCTTCGATAAAGAGAGAAGCTCTCAGGAAGTCAATAATTCTGTCGGCCACTTCTGCTTCTGAGAAGTCACAATCACGCTCCTTATCACTGCAGTGGCTTACAAAGTGACTGGTCATCTCTTTGGTTTGTCGTCTGAAACACATAAATTCGAGAATGTGGGTGGTGGGATTTTCTGTTTGCCAGGGACACAAATCCCGTTATAGCTGCTAACTATAGCTGCTAATTATCAGGTGGCACGGTAGCACAGTGGCTAGCACTTTCTTTAAAATGGGTTGTTGATATAATTTTCCGACGGCCCTGATGTCTTCAGTCTGTGGAGACATTTGTTTCCAATGGCAATTTTGACTATGAAGGCTTAATTGTCTGTTTTGGAGATGGCCAGGGTCAAAAAACATTGTTCCATTCATTGTCTGAACAAATCAAACTCAGAGGGGCGGGCATTGGCACGGTGGTTAGCATTGCTGCTTCAGTGACCAGGTTCAATTCTGGCCTTGGGTACTGTCTGTGTGGTGTTTGCACTTTCCCCCATGTCTGCGTGGGTTTCCTCTGGGTGCTCACATTTCCTCCCATAGTACAAAGATCTCCAGGTTAGGTGGATTGGCCTTGATAAATTGCCCCTTAGTGTTCAAAAGGTTAGGTGGGGTTATTGGGTTATGGGGATAGGGTGAAGGCATGGGATTAGATGGGGTGCTCTTTCCAAGGGCCGGTTCAGACTCGATGGGCCAAATAAGTTCCTTCTGCACTGTAAATTCTATGATTCTATAAGGTAGTCTGCTGCCTTCCAATTCACTGATGGAAATGCTGTAGTTAATGGAGTTTCAATGATAGCTATGGCAGGAACAAATGTTCTGGCTTGCCCAGTTTTTCAGGGCTTACATTCTGAGGTTCCACTTGCTTGCAGTTCCTGGGATGGCCGCATGCAGTTGTTTGACCGAGGATCTATGGCACTGTTGCTGCCATTCTCCACTTTTGATAGTCTGCCCACATAGCTGTGTTTCGAAACAAACGCACCCTACCACCTAATTAAATATTTTATTGGCAATAAAGATCTTTTTCAGCCTTCATCAAGTTGTTGGAATTGTCAATTGATGAGCTGTTTTGTCTGGCCCTGTCAGGAACATTTGATCACCCCTGCTTTTCCCCTTCTGGTGATCGACAGGAGAAGAAATTTGTCCCGTTGATGAAACCCTGTCCAACACTACATTTCACGGAGCTGGTTCTCCAACGGGTGTTCCTGTGAAAGCTGTTGCAGCAGTTGGACTCCGATGTACATTCCTCCAATGTTCAGTTGTCTCACTGGGACCTGATGCTTGCCTGATGATTCAATGTGTGATGTCCTAACCACATGGGTCTGTTATGAACAGGACACTCCTGCAGAATGACGCACACAGAGACTTCTGACCTGCTATAAGAATTGCAGACGTACTTGTTGGCTCTTCAAATTTCCACACAGCTTCGACAAAAACTCATCCAGACTCAAAATGTTAACTCCTTCTCTCTCCACAGATTCTGTCAGACTTGCTGAGATTGTCAGCATTTTCTGTTTTTGTTTCAGATTCCAGCATCCGCAGTCATTTACATAAGAACATAAGAACTAGGAGCAGGAGTAGGCCATCTGGCCCCTTGAGCCTGCTCCGCCATTCAATGAGATCATGGCTGATCTTTTGTGGACTCAGCTCCACTTTCCGGCCCGAACACCATAACCCTTAATCCCTTTATTCTTCAAAAAACTATCTATCTTTACCTTAAAAACATGTAATGAAGGAGCCTCAACTGCTTCACTGGGCAAGGAATTCCATAGATTCACAACCCTTTGGGTGAAGAAGTTCCTCCTAAACTCAGTCCTATATCTACTTCCCCTTATTTTGAGGCTATGTCCCCTAGTTCTGCTGTCACCCCCCAGTGGAAACAACCTGCCCGTATCTGTCCTATCTATTCCCTTCATAATTTTAAATGTTTCTATAAGATCCCCCCTCATCCTTCTAAATTCCAACGAGTACAGTCCCAGTCTACTCAACCTCTCCTCATAATCCAACCCCTTCAGCTCTGGGATTAACCTAGTGAATCTCCTCTGCACACCCTCCAGCGCCAGTACATCCTTTCTCAAGTAAGGAGACCAAAACTGAACACAATACTCCAGGTGTGGCCGCACTAACACCTTATACAATTGCAACATAACCTCCCTAGTCTTAAACTCCATCCCTCTAGCAATGAAGGACAAAATTCCATTTGCCTTCTTAATCACCTGTTGCACTTGTAAACCAACCTTCTATGACTCATGCACTAGCACACCCAAGTCTCTCTGAACAGCGGCATGCTTTAATATTTTATCGTTTAAATAATAATCCCGTTTGCTGTTATTCCTACCAAAATGGATAACCTCACATTTGTCAACATTGTATTCCATCTGCCAGACCCGAGCCCATTCACTTAACCTATCCAAATCCCTCTGCAGACTTCCAGTATCCTCTGCACTTTTCGCTTTACCACTCATCTTAGTGTCATCTGCAAACTTGGACACATTGCCCTTGGTCCCCAACTCCAAATCATCTATCAAGTATCTATTTACTTTTATTCCACTCACTGGAGTTCTATTTCATGTGTGTGAAGAAGTTCGTTGCAGCAGACTCTGCAAAACCTTCATTCAAATCATCAACACCACCAGTTATGTTTTCTATCTTACAAAACACACCAACCACGGAAAGATGATTGGTCACTGAATTTTGGATTCTTTTATTTGGAGAGATGAAACTATGGGCGGGTTTAACTCAATGGGAACAAAGTCCCGTTTAGCCACGTGTTTCCTGGTGCTTGGAGCGCTGAGGAACACAACACTATCGAACACCACTCAAGTTAGATAGCGGCCTGAGCGGGGAATGTACAGCCGAGGCCGCACATAGGCCCATTTTTTGCACTGAGGAGCTCAACTCACCGGAACTCCTCAGTGTAGCGAGAGATCAGGACATCATATTTAAATGGCATCCCGATCTCTGGAACTCCTGATGTGACCCCCGCCTCTACAAGCCCAACTCACTATGATGGGGTTCCCGGGCTCACCCGGGGTATCTGAAGTGAAGGGAATCTGCATTTTAGAATGAGACTAGCTGTCTCACTCTAATATGCAGATTTGCCAAAATGTAGTACCACCCACAATGGGTGGGATTTACATCACAACGTCTCGCGAGATCGTGTTAGATCTCATGAGGTGTTGCGAGCCAGGTACATCCCGGGAGCGGGTTCTCCCAGCTTCTATCGGCCATGTTCTACAGCTGCTTTTTGGTGCGGTTTGACCGTTTGAGCGCTCCCTATATGTAACAATATCTGGGATGTGTTAACATGTCTGGTCTGTAGGACTGCTACTATCTTCTACCCAATGATCATATGAGTACATGCAACACATTCTATATAATTTTAGATATGTTCCTAAAGGTGTACTACAACAAAAGTCATATATTGGGTGTAAACAAGGAAAGTGACAGTAAGAAAAAGGTGCGATGTCTGAAAAGTGTTTCCCACTCCATTTCCTGTTTTCCCAACTCTCAAATGCCAACACTCCAAGGAAGGACAAAGAAAACTATTTAAAAACACCTTGAAGCTCTCCATGAAGCATGCAGTATTGACATTAATAACTGGGAGGAGCTTTCTACCAATCGTTGACAATGGTGACAACTTGTCCATCGTGTTTTGAGTTATCTTTTATTGATGAGGCAGAGCAGCAGCAGAGAGAGAAAGATAAAGGATCAAATCCAGCAATCCAAATCCCACTACCTTGGGGACATTCACCCCATATGGCTAAAGGTCTTCCCGTTCAGTCATATGGAGACCCATGGCAAAACCTCACCGCCCTGAATAGGCATCATCCTCGAATCGAGGGACACTGTTGCTGTCAACAACTTGATTTTTTAGCTGCTTGTTATGTATTGGAAACAGTAATTTCAGTCTAACTGTGACCAAATTTTCAATAAAAACATTTCGCAACAGGTCCTGGGCTTAGACTGAAGCCCTACTCACCTAATAGTTGCATCTCCGACCCTGTCCCATGTCCCAAGATCAAGAATATTTTCACAGCTTGGTGGAAAGATGTGTCATTAATGGTACATAAATACATAGATACATAGAAGATAGGAGCAGGAGGAGACCCTTTGGCCCTTCGAGCCTGCTCCGCCATTCATCACGATCATGGCTGATCATCCAACTCAATAGCCTAATCCTGCTTTCTCCCCACAGCCTTTGATCCCATTCTCCCCAAGTGCTATATCCAGCTGCCTGTTGAATATCTTCAAAGTTTTAACATCAACTATTTCCTGTGGTAATGAATTCCACAGGCTCACCACTCTTGTGTGAAGAAATGCCTCCTTATCTCTGTCCGAAATGGCTGAATCCTCAAGCTGCGACCCCTGGTTCTGGACACACCGATCATTGGTAACACCTTCCCTGCATCTACCCATTCTAGTCCTGTTAGAATTTTATAAATTTCGATGAGATCCCCCTCATTCTTCTGAACTCCAGCGAGAACAATCCCAACCTAGTCAATCTCTCCTCATATGACAGTCCCGCCATCCCTGGAATCAGTCTGGTAAACCTTTGCTGCACTCCCTCGAGAGCAAGAACATCCTTCCTCAGAGAAGGAGACCAAAACTGCAAACAATACTCCAAGTGTGGCCTCACCAAGGCCCTGTATAATTGCAGTAACACATCCCTGCTTCTATACTTGAAACCTCTCACAATGAAGGCCAACATACCATTAGCCTTCTTTACCGCCTGCTGCACCTGCATGCTTACCTTCAGCGAATGGTGCACAAGGACACCCAGGTCCCACTGCACACTCCCCTCTCCCAATTTACAACCATTCAGGTAGTAATCTGCCTTCCTGTTTTTGCTTCCAAAATTAATAACCTCACACTTATCCAAATTATACTGCATCTGCCATTGGTTTGCCCACTCGCCCAACCTGTCCAGATCTTGCTGTAGGAACCCTGCATCCTCGTCACAACAGGTGGGGGAGGAAACTTTCAATGGGTCCAGCTGCTTTTTAGGGTACCAGCCACAATATTGCCCAGTTTTTATAGTGCAGTTGCTTGCTTCCAATCCATTGCAATAAAGAATACCCAGCCTTTTCAGATTTAGGTACCTCTGATGGCCTTCAAGCACCACGCAGTCAGACAGGCCCCAAACACCCAGTGCCACTAACAGGTGCAAGTAATTGTGGAAGTGACACTGCCTATTTAGATGGAGGAATTTATTTCAAATTATTTAATTTGATTACATTTTCAGATAAAGGAATTTTGAACTTTATGCATTAAACATTTGTATGCTTGCATGCTAGTGGATCACTCCAGTCTATCTTTTCCTCTATTACTGGGTTTATTCATTGCATCACTTGTTTTCTGAAGTCAAATTGATATTGATCATCCAGTCTGTAAGGATAATATTCTGAGGTCCTGTTGCTGGTACATATTGTTGAGCACCCAGCCTGGAAAAAGCAAAAAGAAAATGCTGGAAATATCCAACAGTTCAGGCAGCATCTGTGGAGAGAGAAGAGTTTTAACATTTCAGGTTGAAGACCTTTCATCAGAACTGGAAAGAAAAATTCAACCTGGCAAATGTAATTCTCCACAGGGCATATTTGATGGAGAGGGAGGAAGTTGATGACTAGGGAATGTGCTGATGGGCAGTAAGATCCTCGGTCTTTGGATCAAATGTATTCGAAGTGGTCCCACATATGGCCATGCTGATTTCTTGATACTGTCTCACTGACAATATTGTTCACCCATTTGAAGCGGAACCAATAGTATTCGGATGAGATTGGAGTTTGAAACTTGACATTTTATTCCTTGACATTACTTTATTAACATTTAGAATTTTTGCATTGATTTTTGTTGATGTTTAATCATTTGAAAGTCACGGACGGGATTCTCCGGTTACCGATGCTGAAATCACATTCGGCGATCGGCTGGAGAATCGCAGTTCCCGCCAGAATCGGGGTCAGTGCCACTTTTGCGATGCTCCGCCCCTCCAAAGCAATGTACTCGGAGAGTACGCTGCGGCACATATCGACGGCCTCAGGATATTGCCTGAGGCCCACACCCCCCCCCCCCCAATGCCCCCAAGCGGGCAGGGGGGACTTTATTAGGGGCTGGTGGCACTGTGGGGGTTGGCCTGGAGCGCGCGAGCTGGCCAAAGGGGGGGGGCATTATTTTGCAGGCCGGGTCCGTGAGCAGCCTCCGCCATGTAGTACCGCGCGGCCGCTGCAGGCTGCCGCCAAGCGCATGCGCGGCCACGGACCCGGCAATTCTCCGGGGCGTATCAGCAGCTAGAGCTGGGTGCGCTACGCTGCCGGCATGTTAGCCCCCAGCGAAACAGCGAATCGGTGGCCGTTTGACGCCATTTATTCTGTTGTAAAACACCACCATTCCCATGCCGCAGGCATGTGGACATAGCCCCAGAATCGGAAAACCCAGACCAAGGTTTTTATTTTGAAATGTGTATCTTACAACTCTTTTGCTTCCAACTGTTCCTTCACATGCACCAAATTGGCCAGGATGGGAATTCCCTAATGATTCAATGGAATCCCTAAATTTATAGAAGAAACACTTTTGGAACTGATAAAAACAGAGATACACACACATGTATCCACATATCTCTATAGATGCCCTTTCTGGGCAGGTCTTCAACAGCTCTGCTTCACAAGGAGCTACCGCATTGCTGTGCCATCTGCAGGAGGTCAATTTGGACCATATGCCATGGATTTTCCCATGCAATAAACTGTTACACCCCAACCAGGTGCATCATGGGGCTGGTTTAGCACAGGGCTAAATCGCTAGATTTGAATGCAGACCAAGGCTGGCCAGCAGCACGGTTCAATTCCTGTACCAGCCTCCCCGAACAGGCGCCGGAATGTGGCGACTACGGGCTTTTCACAGTAACTTAATTTGAAGCCTACTTGTGACAATAAGCGACTTTCCTTTTTCATTTTCATGGTGTTGCACACCAAATCAGTCAGTCAGTTGTTCACTGACATACATCAAGTAAGTGTTTGTAAGGGACAATATGTTCAACATTTGCTGTGGGGAAAAAAAACAGATCAACAGGACGCAGAATGTTTCTCAGGTTTGAGGATTCTCACAGTCACGGGGCAGTTTGGATGGCAATTTTGCAATCCATGCTTGAGCCTATCATGTCCTGACTGGCCTCTGCGAAGCGGGAAACAGGGAAATTCTCCTTGCATTTGCATCTTGGAGGTTGGCTGCTACGCCATCAGAATAAGTTGTATGCTTCCACGCAGGCTTTCCCTTCATTTAATTTTGGCCCTACGCTCCTTGCCATCCAGTTTTTGCAAAGAGTGACAAACATTTTGAGTTGATTTTTTTTGAGCTTTCAAAGTGCTGAAACAACATGTTCTCTCTTCGTTTATGTTTAAATTTGCAAAGCATTTTTTCTATCTGAGAAGCTGGCCAGAGTTTGCACCGCCCCCATTAGGCTAGATGATGGCACAAGGCCAAAACTGAGTTGAGAATTCATGTTACTCACTGAACTGAGCTGACTGCAAAAATTGGCAGTCATTTCAGGATGGTGTTGGCCAACTTTGGACAAACAGACAGCTACTTCCAGCACAGATCTTGCTGACTTTGCAAACTTGTTGCTTGAAAAAAGATACAGCAGTGGTAAAAACTCTGAACACAAAAAGATGGAGAATACCAGATGTAACTCAGAAATTCTACTGCTGCAAACATGCTTATTCTGACTGACAAACTGATCTGGAGTAGTGTAGGCTTGCTTGCCTATGCCTCTGGCAAACAATTTGTTGCAAAAGTAAATTATTGTCACTTAGACCCACTCAGATCTATATGTCAATTCTTGCAGCAATAATATGGTCAAAACATAGAACATATGGAACATTTGCAGCAGAACCGTAGGCCACATGGCCTATCGTGTCTGTACCAGCGAAGAAAGAGCAATCTAACCTAATCCCACTTTCCATCTCTTGGTCTATACCCCATTAGCTTGCCGACTTTCCAATGCATAGCCATGTAGTTTTTAATGATCAGGGTTTCTGCTTCTACAGCCCTTTCAGGCAGTGAGCTGCAGATTCTATCACCCTCTGGGTGTAAAGATAGCTCCCCAATCCCCCTCTAATTCTTATACCAATTACCATGCTCACATCTTATAGGCAATTAAACGCTTTATATGCACTCAATCTGGGCACCTCAATTCAGTCTCTGCTAGACCTCTTCTTTCCAATGAAAACAACCCCAATCTTTCCTCATAGGAAAAACTGTCCATTTCTGGCAACATCCTCATGAAACCCCTCTGTACCTTCTCTAACGCGATCACATCCTTTCCATAATGTGATGATGAGAACTATACACAATACTCTAGCTGAGGTCTAACTAGTGTTTTATGCAGGTTTTGACCCCCTGTCCTTACATTCTACTCATGGTCAAAGGTATCCAGGGGGGTTTGTGCAGGTCTGCACCAAAGAAACCTATCACATGAGCTGGTTATTCCACATCAAGAGCTAAGTCATTCCAGAGCTGGCTAGATCTCGTCAAAATTCCACTTCCTGAAGCAGAGGAGGAAGCTTCTGAGTGTAAATGCTCTTCCTACAATTGCGTTCAGAATGCATGGCTGGCCTTCTAGTATGTTGAACATGTTCTGCTATCCCTCGTTTTCACCAATGGCCCTAGAGCTGCATCTGTGCGCAGCTGAGCAGAGCTTGGAGAAGGCTGTGCCCTCTGGCATGGGCTCTCCACTGTCTTTACTGTCTGTTCTTACTCACTTGTGAGGTGTAAGTCACCAGGTGAAAACCCAATTAGCTGCCTATCTGGATCCAGTTGGAACTTAGCCTGGATCAAAGTGCAAGTATCTTCACTGATGTATGATAAGCACGGGGTGTGTGAATTCATCCTCAGAAGGATTCCGTTTCTCTGAGGATTTGTCTTCCAAGAGCTCCACCGCCTAAGGGCAGCACGGTAGCACAGTGGTTAGCACAGTTGCTTCACAGCTCCAGGGTTCCAGGTTCAATTCCCGACTTGGGTCACTGTCTGTGCGGAGTCTGCATGTTCTCCCCATGTCTGCGTGGGTTCTTCGGGTGCTCCAGTTTCCTCCCGCAGTCCAAAGACAAAGTCCAGCTTTGACAAAGAGTCATCGGACTTGAAACGTTAGCTCTTTTCTCTCCCTACAGATGCTGCCAGAGTTGCTGAGATTTTCCAGCATTTTCCCTTTTGTTCCAAAGATGTGTAGGTTAGGTGGATTGGCCATGCTAAATTGCCCTTATTGTCCAAAAAGTTTGGTGGGGGTTACTTGGTTACGGAGATAGGGTGGAGGTGTGGGCTTGGGTAGGGTGCTCTTTCCAAGGGCCAGTGCAGACTCGATGGGTCGAATGGCCTCCTTCTGCATTGTAAATTCTATGATTTTGCATGGGTAAAAAATATATAAATTATTAACAGTGTTACAACTCCTCTTTATGAAGATGATCACTTTTCATTTGTTGTGAAATCAAGTGAATTCCATTGCGTATTATATGACATATGAATCTGATGCTATTTACTTCTGTCACTAGGTAACTGGGTAGCCCTAATCTCTCCATCTTTGATGGGCAGTGGTCACAATGCCACTGATCTCCATCGGTTTGTCGCCTGCAGCTGTTGACTGGGAAATCTGTGAAGCACCACCTCTAGATTTCACCTTTTCTCTTAGTTCTTGCTCTCTCCTCCTGAAACTTGGGAAAAAGGGGGATCTGTGAGTGATTGCAATGGCATCTGTTCACCCGCTAATACAGGGCATTTGGTGAAGGTGACTCTCAGGCAGCGGGATGAAATTTAATAACAATGAGAGTGAGTGCAAGTCATGAATGAAGGAGGCCTGACCAAGACGGTACTGATGCGTGCAGCAGGATGAACAACTGTACTCACCCTTCCTGAGCTGGCTTGATCATTGAAACACGTGTTGCATTTAACCCAGAAGTTCAACACAATGCTGCTGTTGACTTCCTGGACCCCCTCCAGCCATTCCTTCTTTTGTGTCAGTAGCAGCTTTATTCCTCCTGTTGCTGGGTAAGAGTACCTCTCTCTGACTCTTCATTGCACTGAATAGTACATGGAATGATGAAAGTGAGTACAACCTCTGTCTATTGACACTTCTCCATCTCTGTGTTCAAACTCCTAACTCTTTCTTTGGATTGGTCCTTTAAATACTCCATTTGAAAACACAACATGTGGGTGCGTAACATGCCTGCTGCCACACATGCGATTCCAAACCCTGAGATGATATAATTAGATAGCTGCATTGAAAAGCCACATACTGACAAACTAGAGTTCTTCCAAGTTTCCCATCCCATAACAATGAATTAAAAACAAATATAATGGGCGTGATTCTCCGACCCCCCGCCAGGCCGGAGAATCGGCGGGGTCCGTGCAAATCGCGCCAAGCCGCCCGACGCCGGGACGCCATTCTCCCACCTGTGAAAAAACAGGCGGGCGCCCATGGTGCCGGGCCGCATGGAGAATCGCTGCAAACGGCCGTAGCGGCGATCCTCCGGAGGTACCGCGATTCTCCGGCCTGGATGGGCTGAGTGTTCGAAAAAATCCGAGTCCCGCTGGCGCTGTTCTAACCTGCTCTGGGCCAGCGGGACCTCGGCATTGAAGGGTAAATTCTGTGATGCTATGATTCTAAATAGCTTTTAGTTGTGAAGCTAGAGACTGCTCACAGTCAAAGGGGGTGAAATTGACTTTCTGGATAGAAGCCGCAGCAGGGACTCTCCTGAGACAGTTTGTTAGGCTGCAGCTGTGGTTTTTCCTGTTATGGGTCGCCACAATATTTAAAGATGGCGTGATGGTCATATAGACACAAAGCCCCTCACCCCCTGGTCCAGGGGCAAACCCCAACCTGGAATGTTTTAGCCCCCCGGTCAAGCCCAACGCAGCCCCCCCAACCCCTTCCGAGCACTGGGCAGCAACTCTAGTGCCCTTGAGACGCATGCCAGAAAATGGAAATGGCTACTCACTTCCCCTCAGAAGCCATTGTGTCAACTTCACGTTTTTGAAAAGGAATACTAAATGACGCTCCCGTTACTTCTTGCTGAGGAGCCGAGTAATTCCCAGGAGGCTGCTGCATTTGACCTGTATCTCGTTAATGAGATTGACATGAATGCAAATTAGGGTTAATGATATTCTTGCCATTATTGGGTGAGATCCGGAACTCGTCATCGGGATCAGACCAGGTGAATCGCACAATGGTTAGTACCCGGCCCAATTTTTCCGTCTCCCGCTATTCACCCCAGCACACCTGGATCCATGCCGGGTGCCACGCAGTTGCTGAATTGCTCCCAACATATTTAAGGGCTTGCATTTTGAATCTGCAGTATGGGTGGGACCTTGCCCACCAAGAGATTATATTTGCTTACTCCCGTCATTTCAGTGACAACCACTTAGCTCCTAAGAGCTTGTTGTATCCTTCACAAATCTAGGGTGCAATTTAGCGGCTGCGTTGCATCCAGCTTGGTGTTGGGACGAGGGCGTTGAATCTTACGAGATTTGCAGCACTTGAAATGCCTCGCAATTTCAATTTCAAATGCAAATACTTTTTTCTAATTAAGGAGCAATTTACCGTGGCCAATCCACCTATCCTTCACATCTTACAGTTGTGGGGGGTGAGACCCACGCAGACTCGTGAAGAATGTGCCAACTCCACAAGGACAGTGACCCGGGAACAGGATCGAACCCTGGTTTTCGATCCTATGAGGCAGCAGTGCTAACCACTTTGCCACGCCTCGCACTGAGCACAACATCTCAATCTGGACCTCAAACTCCCTGGGCATGATCCAGTTCTGCATATTTAAGTAAGCCATAGGGCTAATTTAAATACGCATTTGCAGGATTCTTCCGGTGTCCCGGAGCTAACCGCCAAACCTGGGAGACCTCGCCAGCGCGCCATTTAGCATTGGTTTGCAGAAATTCAATAGCACCTGGGGATCGGCAAGGCCATTAGAGACCCCAGGGTGGTCGGAAGGGCAGGATGAAATGCTGGCACTCCTTCTGGCACCAGAGCATCTTGGTACAGCCTGCTTGGCACCCTGCAGGCTGGCAGGGGCACTGCCAAGGTGCTAGGCTGGCAGTGCCAGGGAACCCCAGTGGCAGGTTGAAACTGTCAGGGATCAGGCCCATGGGGCCTTACCAGGTGGAAGGGGGTGAGAGTGTGTTCTTGGCGGCCTCCACGAGGTTGGGAGGAAGGTGGGGTGTCAAAAACAGGGGAGGGGCTGTTGAAAAGGGTGGGGGGAAGATCGCGACAGCCAGACAAAATGGCGTCCTTATCTGCAAGGAGTCCTCCCTGCTGGGTTCGCCAGCAGGAACTGACTCAAGTGCAGTCACGGCGGAGCGAAACTCCCTGAGGCCATAAGATACGGCAAACGTCTGTTGAAGAACTTGGGGCGGGATTCTCTTTCCCACCAGCCCTGTTTTCCGGCATGGCACAGCTCACCCCTGCCAGCAGCAGGATTCTCCATTCCCGCAGCCGGCCAATGCATTTCCCATTTTGGCCATCACCATGCTGTCGGGAAACTCGCCGGCGTGGCTGCGCTGCCAGAGAAGCGGAGGGCCTCACCGATGGAGAATCCTGTAGGTGGTATTTCAATGCTCTGCAGCCGCCAAGAAACACCCGCTAAACTCACCCAAAACTGGACATAATAAACTGGATTTAATAATTGGGTCACTGTCTGGGCAGAGTCTGCACGTTCTCTCTGTGTCTGCGTGGGGTTCCTCTGGGTCCTCTGGTTTCCTCCCACAGTCCAAAGATGTGCAGGTTAGGTAGATTAGCCATGATAATTTGCCCTTCCTGTCCAAAAAAGGTTAAGTGGTGTTCCTGGGTTATGGGGATAGGATGGGGTGCACTTTCCAGGGGCCGGTGCAGACTCGATGGGCCGAATGGCCTCCTTCTGCACTGTAAATTCTATGGTTCTAGAATTCAAGGGCTATGATCTGTCCCTGCTCTTGAACAAATAGTTTACTCACATCACAAAATTGCCTTGTGATTTAAACAGGCAAATGCCGATATTAGACTAGCACGAGGGTGACCTTGATCTAAATATATTCATTGTTTCATTGGGAACAGTGTTAATCATAATTGCCAACTTTAAATATTCATTTATTTTCTCCCACGGACTACTCTGTTGCAATTTCCTTCACTGGTCTTTAACAAACAATTATTTCTCTTTTTCATAAGTCATGATAACATGTGAACAAGACTGAAAAGTAACAGTACAAATTGATGAAAATCTTGTACTGCTTTTCACATGCTCTGTTCACCATTTTACTCACACTTATTGATGAAAATGAATACACTGAGCAGCATCATGCAATTGGCATTTCTGTTGTGGAGGAAATTTGACCTTGGCTCCAGCCAAGCAGTTCATAATTCTTGCACACAAATTGATTCAAAGACAATCACGTTTACCCCCTTGGCTCCAAAGTATATCTCAATAGATAGCTCATCCTTTCAAAGCCAGGATCGATAGAACTTGATTGATGTCTCAAAACTAAAAGCAATTGATTATTTACAATATTGGTCCCATAACTCCATTTGTTGCTCACTTGGTGAAGGAAAGGGATGGTTATGTTACAAAGACCACCATGAGCCAAAACTAAACAGCAGTTTGATTCCAGAAAATGTGTATTATTGGAACCAGTTAAACAATCACTGCTTTGACTCCTGCAGCTAATTTGAGTCCGAAACAGCTCTGGTGTTTTGTAAGTGCATTTAAACTTATTTAATTATGGATCAGCAATGCCAATGTGAAGCAATAAGAACTTCGCCTAAGTGCCACATTATCAGCATCATCCACTCTTGTATGATTCTGTGTTACACTGAAAAAGGAAAGGGCCCTCACCCAAAAATAACATTTGGGATTCTGAGTGATCGACAAAGAGAAATTAAAATAACAATTACGATGGTGAACATGCAGCATCCTCAATACATCACTTGTGATTTTTCCGACAGTGATTGAGTTAATCAGAAAAATAGTCAAATGCACTGTAATTTATTCACTCACCAACAGAAAGTTTATTTTATACTTGTTAGTCTTGGATATATGTTACAAATGTTTATTTCTTTAAACGTTACTTTCACTTTTTAATACTGGGGTGTTTCCAGCTACCTGGGAATAATCAGCCAGGTTCCAGCAAAGATGCTTGATTGTAGAATCACCTGTACAGCTTACATTTATAATAACATAAGGTAGAAGTTACAAACAGTACAAGCATATAATGCGTTTGTGTTGAATTATTTTATGCATTACTCGATGAGTCAAAGCCTGTGTTTTAAATGTGCAGAGTAGAATTTGCTATAAACATACGTTAAAGACAATGATCGCCTTTGTAGTTTTCAATGGTTTAAGTGACCTATGTTCTCTGCACTTGATTGATTAAGGTTGGGTGTATCCTCTGAAAGCTAAAGTAAACAGGAACTCCCAGAAAGAACAGAGAAAGCTTGGTTGCGATTTTCCCACCGCGTTGAGCCTGGCTCTGATCTCGTTGCGCTGGGTGCATCGTGGGAGAAGCCCAAATTGGGTTTTGTGCCGGGCGCAAGACCGTGTGCAAGTCACCCGACCCGCAGCACCCACTGCGATCTGGATCACAGCCTCGCTGGGTGACCAGGGACATTCCCCTGGCACTTCTCCTGGCACCTGGGCACACTGGCAGTGGGGTGGCATTGTCCATGCATTGGGAATGTGGAGGACCCTCAAGTTGACTTCGAGATCTGTCAACTTGGCGCCCCGATCTTTGAGGAGCCAGTCTTACCGGCGAGTTCAGCTCCCCACTGCTGAAACATTTCTAAGTGTGGTCTAAACTGATGCGAACCAACCCAAGGACCAAAAACACAACTAAGCGTGGTTGAATCCAGGTCTGGATCTCACCCAAATAGCCGACGCATGGGATGCGCGTGTCACTGGCAAAGTCAGCATTTGTTGCCCTTCACTGATTGCCCTTGAGATGAACAGCCTACTCAGATACACCCACAGTGCTGTTAGGATGGGAGTTTCAGGATATTGACCCAGCGACAATGAAGGAATGGCAATTTAGTTCCAAGTCGGACGGTGTGTGGTGTTAAGGGACATTTGCAGGTGGTGGTGTGCCCATCTATTGGCTGACCTTGTCCTTCTTGGTGGTAGAAGTAGCAGGTTTGGAAGGTATTGTTGAGGGAGCCTTGGTGAGTTGCTGCAGTGCACCTTATATATCATAAACACTGCTGCCACAGAGGTGGAGGAACTTGCACTTTATTCGCTCTATTCATTCCAGTGTCAGCAAAGATGTTGGGCCAGCATTTGTTGTCCATCCCTGAGGGCACTTCAGAGTCAACCACATTGCTGTGGATCTGGAATCACATGTAGGCCAGGTAAGGATGAAGGATTTCCTTCCCTAAAGGACATTAGTGAAGCAGATGGGCTTTTACAGCAATCGACAATTCTTTCATGGTCGTCATTAGATATTTCATTCCAGTCTTTTTTGGTTGAATTCAAATTCCATCATTTGCCCCGGTGGGATTTGAACCCATGGTCTCTGGTTTAGTAGTCAATACCACTACGCCACTGCCTCCCCTAATAATTCTCAGCCTCTGACCTGTCCTTGTAGCCACAGTATTTATATGGTTGGTGCAATTCAGTTCCTGGTCAATTGTTATCTCCAGGATGTTGATAGTGGGGGATAATGGCATTGAATGGTCAAGCAGAAATGGTGAGATTCACTCTTGTCGGAGATGGTCATTGCCTGGCTCTTGCGTAGTACAAATGTTATTTACCACTTATCAGCTCAAGCCTGAAGTTGTCCAGGTTTTGCTCCATTTGGACATCGGCACAAATGGGAGGAAATTATTTTCTTATTCAACGCAATCTCACAAGATGTTGCAAGGTGAATCCCGCCCCAAGGTGCACAGGTGGCATTGCCAGGGTGTCAGGTTGGCACTGCCAAGGTACCAAGCTGGCATTCTTTGAGCATGTGCGATCGGGCCGGGGTTGCTCACCTGGGTGTTAGGGGGTGGCCGGGAGACCCTCCCATATTGTGTTCGGGCTAGGGTGGAGGTCGGGGATTTTTTTGTGGGCCTTGGAGATCGAGACGCCATTTAAAAATGTGGTGCTGATCCGGGGAGAATATGGGATTAGGTCAGAAAACAGGCTGCGGGGTTATTTTAAATAATGCAAACAGCACACAAAATTCCTACTGTTCATTTAAATAGTGGTCCCTAGCAGTCTAGCACTGAGTACACTCGTGAGTGCATGCACACCCGTCAGCAGTCATCCAGGTTGGTGATAAGCTAGCCCAGGTTAAAGCTAGTTTGCACTCCTTAGGGACACGGTGCTTTCTGGCTGCAGCAGGTGCTTGAACTGGTTATAGAAGTCGCTGAGTAGTAAGAAGAATGGAAATTGCACAATAAGCCAATAATCATGACCCTTGGTTCTCAGACACAACACTGGAGGCTTTGGTGCCAGGGGTAGATAAGTGGAATGAGGTCTTCTTCCCTCAGAGGGCCAAGAAGCTCTCCAGCTAGGTACCAAGAGGCAGTGGGAGCAAATAACCTTCATGGTCAATGTCAGCAGTCTAACTCCGAGGACCTGGATGTAGTGCAGGAAGAAGTTCCATGACCTGAGGGGGCAAGGTCTGTGGATGCACCGTTTAATGCCACTTCCATACAAATGAACCATTAGCTCACACGCTGCTCCATTTGCCACACCCCTTCATTCACCTACGAAGGGTCTCTATCAAATATAATTTAGACCTACCATTTATAGCCTCACTTCATCCTTACACAGGGGTCGGGCACAACTAAATATCTGCAGCACATGGTAGAGAAAGTAATGGTCATTATTGGCTTGACCACAACAGAGGCCATGGCCAATGATATGGCCGAAATCATCAAGTACGTTCTACCGAATCCGCCTTCTCATTTTCCACTTCCTACTCATTCCACAATCTCTGCTGATATGAAAGTTTCCGAGGGTGTCAGTAACCATCTCTTGCTTTCTCCCCTCCCTTCACCACAAACCTACCCTTGGACCTTCTTATTCTTTCAGATATTTAATAATTGCCACTGTTAAGCACTGGTGGGTGAGCAAGACGATCAATTCACTGAATGAAGAAGGAACACCATTATTCACTCTGACACGCGCGATGTCGCACAGGGTTTTACACAGAGCTTAACGTCCATCTTTCCTATGTCTGATCATGCTGCAGTGCCTGATGGTTGATGTCTAAGTCTTCATTGCAGTACGAGCAGAAACCAATGTCTGAGTGCTGGAGGGAAAACTCAGTTGTGATAATGAAATCTCAGTTTGGTGCCAGACAGCTTTAGGTCTCTGCTTTCATGGAGGCAGATCTCAGGGCTCAAAGTGGTTTGTCGGGCCTCACAGTTGCCCAGCAGTCTGTGATCCAGCAGAATAGGGGATGTGAGGGGCTGCCCCAGTGAAGTGACAGTGAGTCTATGGAGCCGACTCTGCTGCCCTCCCTCTGGGTGACAACATTCATTCTCTCACCATTGACACTCTGTTCTAGTAGCTGCCTGTCAGCCAGGCCAGGCTGCTGCCTCCCATGCCTAGGTGGTGCAGTCTGAAGTCAGGCGTTCTAGGCTCTGAGTATTTAAGATTGTTTTACAAGGCAATCTGAAGTGTTTTTCAGAATTAGGATTAGAATCCCTGCAGTACAGAAAGAGGCCATTCGGCCCATTGAAATTGCACCAACCCTCTGAGGGAACACCTTGCCTAGGCCTGCTCCCCAGCCTTATCCCCGTAACCCCACTTAACCAGCATATTTTTGGACACTAAGGGGAAATCTAGCATGGCCAATCCACCTAACCCACATATCTTTGGGCTGTGTTCTGCCAGTGAAGTCAGCAGCCTTCTACCAACCATGGTGATGTATAGGAACACCAGGGCAGGCAAGCCAGGCTAATGGAATGCACAAAGGTGATTAGTTGACATTTGTACAGAATATTCAATAGTTTGTTTGATGAAGTTGATTCGAAATGGTTGCTTTATGATTTTTGTTTCGGTATTGTGGCCAAGAGGATTCTGTTATGGTCAGGAACAAAGGGATAATAAGGGGGTATGACTGTTGCCAATTAGGGATTTGGGGTTGTGTTCAGAGGAACTAGAGTCAAATGAGTTGAGCATAGACAGCCCGGCAAGAAAGAGAATATGCTGGTTACCTGCTCCCTTCCATATGTCGCTGCTCCTGAAATATTTACTGGTGGCATCAATTGTATCCTCATGATGACCAGGTTGTGAAGGATACATCAGGCTACCATGAATTGGGACACAACTTTCAGTACATACTAGATAGGTCCAGGCAGTAGCACTGTTGCTTTAGCGTGCAAATCGATCCGCTCTCTGATGTTTTGGAGGCAGCATGGCTTTTATTGTTTTGGCCATTTGTGGTTGGTGTGTGGAGTGGAGATGTGAGCCAGGTGTTCAGTGGATATCCCTTGTCACCCAAAAGGTACCCACTGGCTTTGTGTGATGGCTGAAATACTGAGTAAAAAGAGGACTGGAACTGAATAACGGCATCATGACTGCCACCAGGATAAAGGGCATTCACTGGTAATATATACTGAATGTGGTCATACACCAACTGCACATTCAGCAAGTGGCCATCTTTGCAGTTACTGTACCTCTTAATATTGTAATACAGCACACATATAGATATGTGTATGCAATCTATTGCACTTTGCACCATCAGGAGGTTCGCTGCCCTAGCAAAGCTGCATGCAAACTCTTCCTGCTTCTCTCTGGTCAGATTGGATTTGATCTGTCAACTCTCTGAAGCAGGAGCGAGTGGAAAACTGGGAGTTGTCAGATATATCATCTGCTCCAGCCTAGAAGGCTTCCGACATGAAAATATTCATGGTTCGTCACCTTTATCGAGACTGGCAGTGTCATCCTGGCCCTGCTCTGAGTCACAAGTCTAGTTCCAAAGTGTGGCAGAGTAATATGGGTGACATGGCAGCACAGTGGTTAGCATCGCTGCCTCACAGCGTCTGGGACCCAGGTTTGATTCCAGCCTTGGGTGACTGTCTGTGTGGAGTTTGCATGTTCTCGCCGTGTCTGCGGGTTTCCTTCAGGTGCTCCAGTTTCCTCCCACAGTCCAAAGATGTGCAGATTAGTGGATTGGCCATGCTAAATTGACCATGGTGTCCAAAGATGTGCAGGTTAGGTTATGAGGATAGGGCAGGGAGTGGGCCTAAGTCAGGTGATCTTTCGGAGCGTCAGTGCAGACTCAATATGCCGAATGGCCTCATTCTGCACTGTTGGGATTCTATGTTAATATGATCACCTCCTTTTCATTATATAGTAGAATGCATCCTTACCAAGATGGCATTTGGTGCTGGAATTGTGCAAACATGGTGGGACCTCTCTTTGGTACCAAATATCACCTGAAGCACTCTAGTTGCTACCGAATCTGTGTACTGTGTACGTCCGCCCGGCTGCAGAAAAATACTTTTCACTGTACTTCGGTACATGTGACAATAAATCAAATCAAATCAAATCCAATTTTGTTGGATTTTGCCAGAATCTTGATTTAATGGCTCATCTGAAGGCTGGTGCTTTTTATCACAACACATTAAACCAGAGAAATTGAACCATTTCTCTAGATTCAGCTAATATGTTTTCCCTCTCTCCTTCCTTATAACTATGGATAAAGGTCAAGCACATAAATAGATCTTCAAAGTACACTCCAACTGTACTCGTGACAAACAGCAATATGTTATTATGTTTAATGTCTCAGTTAGCCCAACAACTCCTGTGAAAACAATAACATTGCTATACAAGCAAAAAGTGCAGTTCCTTTGACATCAAAGTTGCTGCTTAGCCTTAGCCAAGCTGAGGAAATCTAAATTTTCTAATTGAAGTGGTTGATTCAATCATCCAAAATACATCTTCTATTTTCATCCAATGCTCTCACCTCCTCTCCAAAAGGTGCAATCTTGACCTGGGCTGTGGTTCTGTGGGTGTTGTCAGCCCTCCAACATATACTGCATATCCAGGCAGTGACTGTCCAAGATTTTACAACTGGTTTGCAGCTAGGCGGAACATTGAGGAATTTGGTCCAGGTTTGAAGAATCTCACTAATTCTTTCCTGTCTTTTTGTATATTTTCAAAAACCTTTATTCTACCTGCAGTATAGCCATGTTTAGTTTTCCCTATTTGATAGCGAGCATTTTCAAGTACATGGCATTATATATTATTTGACCTTATTCAATGTTTGGTCTTATCTATCATTTGGACATACTCATTGTCTGGCAAATACTGTAACAGCATGTCATTCCCCTTTGCCACAATGGGAAACTCCCAACACAGAGCAGAGTCAAGGGGTGGGTCTTCTGAAAAAATGGCAAAGTGTCAGGTTCTGACTGAAAACCGACATGTTTCTCCCATAAACAAAACCAGATTTTCTGTCGCGATCTTTTGCCACTTTGTCAGGAAATAAATTGGTGGGCATGTTTAGTGCCTTCACTCTGCGGGCAGAGACCTCATAGAGCCGGCAAGCCCAGCTATACAGAGATCACGGTACGATCTTTAAAGAGTGCACCGAATGGCGAGAGCATTGAACTCCCTCCCACGGCCATGAAGGACCCCCCCCACAAGCTTTGGGATGAACCCCCCCCCCACCCCCTAGCACGGAAGTATCAGTGGGCACCCTCCCCTCCCACCCCCGGCACATTCTCCGGTGTGCAACCCCCCCCCCACCACACACACATAAGGGGAAGACCCCCCAATTGCCTCCTCTGAGTGCCACCTCTCAGTGCCAGGGGGCACTTTACGGGAGCACGGTCCAGCCTCGGCCCTCAACCCCAGGGCCTCCAGGCACCTCAACATCCCTGCATGGTCATCAAGACAGGATTTTGATTTTGAAGTAGTGAAACATGCTGGTGTGACTTCACAACACCACAGGGGGAACATCAGGGGACTAGAAGATATTGTGTAAAGCCGCTTAATTCTATTTAAATTTGTTGAAATTAATGGCAGTCAGGTTCACACCAAGAAAGGGCCGGGGGGGAGGGGGCATCAAAGATGTCAAACTGAGATCTTGCCGGCGCAAGTCACATTTTGGCCCTCTCATGAGCTTTAGCGGCCATAATGGGGTTTGCTCTCATGTCAAACACGCCTGAAAAATCACGCCCATGGAGCCTTTCATGCTTATTCATTCTCCTCAAATCATAAAAATACGTTAAAACTCAAACCACTTGCAGCGTAAAAGTGTAAAAAAAATCTAGGGCACGATTTAGCAACCACGTTGCACCCAGCACAGATCCGAGTGTGCTGGGTGAATAGCAGGAGAGGGAAAAATTGAGATTCACGCCAGTGCAAACCATTTTGCGATTCATCCAACCTGCTCCCAATGGTGCATTCTGGATCTTGCCCAAAAATGGCGAGAATATCATTCATTTCTTATTTCTTATTTTTTTCCAATTCAGCGGCAATTTAGCATTGCCAATTCACATACCCTGCACATCTTTTGGTCGTGTTGGTGAGGCCCACACAGGCACGGGGATAATGTGCAAGCTCCGCACAGAAAGTGACCCGGGACCAGACTCGGGCCTGAGTCCTCAGTGCCATAAGCAGCAGTGCTAACCACTGTGCCACCGTGCTGCCGCTAAATAGCATTCATTTCAATCTCATTAACGAGATTGAGGTGAAATACAGCAGCCTTTGGGAGTTACCCGATTCCCCAGTGGGAAATCATGCGGGTGTCGTTCCTGAAGGGGGTTTTGGGCGGGGAAGCATGGTTGGGGGGTGGGTGGCGGAACTGATGAACAAAACCTCGTCCAATGAGAATAGGCGAGGAGTGCCTCCCTGGTCCTCCCTGGTCCTCCAGGCCCTCCCCGCTGCCGCCTGTCCTCCATCCTCCGGCTCCTCCTGCGGGTCCTCCCCAGGCTCGTCCTACATCCACTCCTGGTCCAGCTCCTCCTCCTCCTCAGACTAGGCCGCATGTCCCTCCTCCAGCATGTTGGCCCGCTGATGTGCTGGGTTGCAGAGGGCACAGCAGACCACCACAAAGCGGGAGACCCTCTGGGGGGTGTACTGCAGTATACTACCAGAGCAGTCCAGGCATCGGAACTGCATTTTGAGCAGCCCGATACGCAGCTCAATGACAGCATGGGTGGCAACATGGGTCTCGTTATAAATGGTGTCTGCATCAGCCTCTGGCCTCCACACTGGCATCATCAGCCAGAACCTCAGCAGATACCCTTTATCACCCAAGAGTCAACAAATCATCCTGGGGTGGTCCTCAAAGGCGCCGGGGATCTCTGAGTGTCCGAAGATATCGCTACCATGCATCCTCCCTGGGTAGTGGGCACATACCTGCATGATCCGGAGGCAGTGGTCACAAATGAGTTGAACAATCAGAGAGTGGAGCCCTTTCCTGTTAATTAAGGGTACTCCCTGATGCCCTGGTGTGTCCAAGGCAACATACGTGCCATTTATTACCCCCTGGACTTGGGAATTGCGGTAATGTTGGAGAATCCTGCAGCACGGGAATCGTGATGGGCCAGGTCCTGCTCAAAGTTGACAAAGTCCGATGCCTTGGCATATAGGGCATCCATGACCTCACAGATGTACTTGTGGGCTGTAGCTTGGGAAATGCCAGGCAGGTCCCTTGTCGAGCCCTGGAATGAACCAGTTGCATAGTTCAGGGCTGTGGTGACCTTCATGGCCACTGGGAGCGGGTGCCCGCCTCCTTCACGGGGTGCCAGTCCATGAGGATGAGACATAGTGTTACATGCCGTCCGTCGTCTCCTCGAAAGACCAACAGTGACGCCTGTATACCTTGGGCCCTCACTGGCGTCTCCCTCTGGGTTCCTCCTCGGCCTGATGGGCGACCAGGTCTTCAGGGTGTGCAGCGGCCTCCTGCACATGGCGTACCACCTCCCACTGGCGTCGGTACTGCTGCCGCCTTCTCTGGCATCTAGCTGCCTGGACTGCCACCAGGACTGCTGCCTCTGCGGGAGACATAACCATCCACCTTTTGTATATCTGTAAGGAATTGGAAAAGGAGAGACCAGCAATCAGCTAAGGCCTCCACCCCGGGACCCTCAAATACCCCAAACCTTTCCACCCTTATGTGTCCTACGTTCTCTCAGAATGCCATCCACCAAGCCAGTTGTCCTGGAAAACCCACCTCTGCATACTCACCCCCGGCCACAACAGAAGCCTCTAGACCCCAGAGCCCAGGCCACTGCCGAGAGCATTATGGAGACCGTAGTCAAGTGCCCTCCCCTGATCCACACACACCCTATGGACACGAGGATATTCCCAGTGCTGAAGCCCAGCTCTTGAGTGTTTGATTATTGGCTGCGGCTGTCTCCATGATGCTGAAGCTTCCAGAGTTCAGGCAAACTGCTCAGGCTTCAAAGTTTGATTGAAACGTGATGCAATAATCATCATCTGAGAAATGGCACATGTATGCACGAAAAGCCACTTGAGAGCTGTGAAGTGCTCGCACAACTAACAAGGTGAATTTGTCATTCGCAACAGCCTTCAGCTGTGAAGCTAGAGGCTGCTGACAGTCAAAAGGAGTTAAAGTGACCTTCAGCATATAAACAAGAACAGGGCTCTGGAAATGTTGGTTGGAGCAACTGTAGCTGCCCCTTTTCTGGGTATCCATGATATTTAAAGATGGCTTGAAGGCGTCACCGACAAAAAGCCCCTCAACCCCACCACCACAGCCCAGGGATGGCCCCCAATCTGGAACAGCTCAGGTCCCTGACAAAGCCCAACACTCTGTAGGATAATTTTTCCATCACCCCCCCAGCCCCCCCACCCCCACCCGAGCAGTGGGGCAACAGGTCTAATGCCCTTGAGTTGCATGCCCGAAAATGGAAATAGCTATTCATCTCCACAGTTCCACTCAGCAGCTATTGTACTAGCTTCACATTATTAAAAAGGGGAACTAAGCAACACCCCCATGATTTCTCACTGGGGAGCCAATTAATTCCCAGGAGGCCGTTGCATTCAACTTCAATTTAGTTAATGAGATGAAAATGAAAACAAATGAGGGTTAATTATATACTAGCCATATTTGGTGTGATCCGGAACTCACCATCAGGGCCGGTTAGATAGAAAACTGATTCACTACCGGCTCAAATCTTGATTTTTGGCTTATCCCGTTATTTAACTGGCGCACCCAGGTCAGTGCCATGTGTGATGAGGTGGTTAAATCGCACCCTATATTTATTATTTTATGCCATTATTGACTTTCTTATTAACGTAGTAGAATTGATCATTTAGAGATTTTAATATGACTGAATTGCTTTAGTGAAGTTAATATGACAAATTAATTTTGTACTAAAGCAATAAGATGGAGAGATTGTCAGATTAGATACATATAGACAATGATGTACCTGTCGCGTCAGCAAAGGCAGATTTCTCTATAAATGGTAATTGGTTTGTTGATATCTTCTTTCCGGACAACATCCATATTCCGAAACTCAAATATTCAGTTTAACTTAACATTAGAGACGTCCTGGGTCTCATTATCCTGATAACAGTTGGCCAACAATTGTTAAAGAGCATTTAGAATCTGCTACTTGGTTGGCAAAACTCTTAGTGCTGTAAGGAGACTTGAGATAGAGTGCTAAAATAAGTATTGTGGATTCTGAGTGGGTGTTTGTCTTGGCATCAATGAACAACTAAAACAACACAATTCTTCTCATCATGTCAATAGACCATTAACTCTTTCCCACATAAAACAACTAAATACTTGTGAATGATAATTCAAGGAAACAAGGTGGCAAATTTGTCTTCCTACTTGTTTGGACTTGTGTTTCCTTGTCTTAATGTCACAATTAAATTGAAGATATCTTTTGGAGAACCAACGCTGGTGCAGAGGAGGAGCAAAAGCCTGCTGATCACCATTCTCAACAATTTGAACTTTGATAAGGCAGTAGTTTGGTGACATTGGGCAGCTATGTTGTGCTCGTGTTGCCCTTGTTATGAGCATAAGGCAGGAAAGTAGAGTTGAGGATTGTCATACCAGATCAGTTGCGATTTCAGTGAATGCTGGAGCAGACTCGATGGGCCGAATGGCTTACTTCTGCTCTTACCTCTCATGGTCTTATGGTCTTATGCTAACACTAGGAAGAGGATAAATAGCTGGCTGAATTGACAGGTGGACCTGTTTCTTTCAGTCATTCATGGGATGCGAGCAACGATGTGAGCCTTCATTAATTGTCTATTCCTAGTTGTCCTTGAACAAGAAGGCTGTCTACAACTGAATTGCTTGCAAAGTCAGTCAGAGGACAATTAAGAGTCAACCACATTGGTGTGAGTCTGGAGTCACATGTAGGCCAGGCTGGATAGGATGGCAGATTTTCTTCCCTAAATTACATTAGTGAACCAGGTAAGATTTTACAGGAACCTGATAGTTTCATGAACACTACATTACACTACTGTCCCCTTGTATGTATCTGTGGGCAGTGCAATAGTTAATTGTTTATATCTAAAATTGAAGGATCTATGGTGCAAACATTTGACTCTGTTGCTAAACTTGCTTGCTCTGAGGTGTTAAATCTTTGGTATTAGTTGGTTGCAGATATCCTTGCAGCAGGTGGGAAAGCTTCACAATAGGCTCCCTGGTCACCAGCAGTCCACAAAACCAGTTCCGCATTGTTAAGAGGAGTGCCAAGGCTCACAGGTATGTGTTGGTTGATAGATACAGCCAAATCTTATCTCACCACTTGGAGCATGAAATGTTTGCATGGGAGGTGCTTTTAAATTAGCTCTCAGTAGTTACAAAGTAAGTGTAAATTTCCAAACAGTATTCCATAGAATCCATAGAATCCTTACAGTTAGAAGGAGACCATTTGGCCCATCGAGTTTGCACCAACACTCTGAAAGAACTCTCTGCCCAGGCCCCCCCCCCCCCCCACAATATCCCCATAACCACACCTAACCTGCACATCTTTGGACACCAAGGGGCAATTTAGCATGGCCAGTCCACCTAACCGGCACATCTTTGGAGAGGGGGAGAAAACCACAGC